>NC_046171.1:28094397-28344397 GCF_011064425.1 Rattus rattus | reverse complement strand
GAGAATTGCTGCAAGTTCCGGTCTAGCCTGTGCTAAAGAGTAAGCCCTCATTTCAAAAAACAAGGAAAAGAAAGTGGTTGGTTTGTTTTTGTTTTTTTTTTTTTAAGAAAATGAATGGGTTTTTAAATGTTCACACTTCAAAGATGTGCATGAAATAGTGCTGTGGCACCTGTACCAGCATGTGCTCTAACACACACACACACACACACACACACACACACACACACACACACACACACACACACACACACACACACAGTACACACACACACACCACACACACACACACACCACACATACACACACACACACACACACCACACACCACACACCACACACCACACACACACCACACACCACACACACACACACACACACACACACACCACACACACACACACACACACACACACACCACACACACACACCACACACACACACACACACACACCACACACACACACACACACACACACACACACACCACACACACACCACACACACACACACACACACCCCACACACACACACACCACACACACACACACCACACACACACACACACACACACACACACACACACACACACACACACACACACACACACACACACACACACACACATGGGACCAGGGCCTTCATCAACTGTCAGCAGAGACCAAGGTAGTGGCGTGGGGATTATAATGAGTGGAAGGAATATTTGGGGATCCCTGTGGGAGCTGAGAAAGGCTAGCATTGGACAGGAAAGCTGTCAGAAGAGGTTCCTCAGGGTCTGAGCCTTCAGGGAGCCCTGTGAACTCAAGCGGCTTAGCTAATAGTGGCCTCCTTAGCCAAAGTTAGCCACTGAGTGGGAAGAGTACAGGCCGGGGTCCAGACACACTCAGTACGTGTATTCCGGCTGAGCGACTCCATATTTGGGAATATAAAACATGGGCGCACTTAGAAATTCCGCAGACCTGCTCTGCTCGCCCATCCTCACCAGTGCAAAAGGAGAATGAGCTCGCCCTCTCTCTTTAGAGAACCACCCTGTGAGCCAATGCAAACACAGCCCTCCTTGGTCTTCTCTGAAGGTAGGATGTACCTGGGGGACGCCTCGCTTGACTGAGGTCGGGCCCTCCCCGCCCCCCATCTCCCTGTCTGTCTTTTTGAGATGTATTTGAATGTCATTCTTGCAATCCCTTATGAGTTAGTTGAAGTAGGTCTCATTTTCCTGTCTTCAAGTTCTTGGCAAAAGAGTCGAAGTGGAAGGGACCTCACTTTCACCTCCGTGAGTGAATGTGAGTATTTCCGTGGATGTTCCCAAATCGGAGGACACTTCGCTTGTGACACAGCGGGATTGTTTGGTCCCCCCAAATGTTCTTTCTCTGCAGTTATCCTGACCACAGTGATTTCCAGCTCCACTGCCTTGAGGTAAATAATAACAATAGTAGTTACTGTTATTGCTGTCAATCTCAGGTTGACTGGACTCACGCTCTGCCTCTAAGCTGTGCTCACAAGCCCTAAGAACATGTCTTTTACAGGTGTGTTTTAAGGCCTGGTCTCTGGCCTGATTGTTTTAGTCTCATTGAGCTCCAAGAAAAGCTAGCCAAGGCTTGCTCTCTATTAAATTTTATTTATTTATTTATTTACTTTTGAGACAGGGTTTCTCTGTGTAGCCCTGGCTATCCTAGAACTCACTCTGTAGACCAGGTTAGCCTTGAACTCAGAGATCTGCCTGCCTCTGCCTCCCCAGTGCTGGGATTAAAGATGTGTGGCACTGTGCTTAGCTTTTAAAAATATTTTTACTTAGCTTATTTCCTTTATGTGACCCACATGCATGTGTGTGCACCATGTGTGTGCCTGGTGTTTGCAGGAGCTAGAGGTGGGCGTCAGATCCCCTGGAACTGGAGTTACAGACACTTGTGAGCCACTATGTAGGTGCTAGAAATCAAACCCAGGCCCTCAGGAAGAGTAGCCAGTGTTATTAACTGCTGAGCCATCTCTCTAGCCTCTAAAATAGCTTTTTTTTTTAAGTCATTTTTGTGTGTGTGTGTGTGTGTAAACTATCAAAATGATTTGCGGGGAGCTCTCTCTAGATCAGTTTCAAGAACCCACATGTTGGCTGACAGCTCTGTAACTATAGGTCCAAGGATCTGATGACACCTTCTTCTCCTTGGGCACTAGACACACACAGTGCACATACATACAACATACATACATACAAATACATACATATACACACATACACACATACATACATATATGTAGGCACACATTCATACACACAAAAAAATCTTTTAAAAAACCCACTTTTTGGGGTTGGGGATTTAGCTCAGTGGTAGAGCGCTTGCCTAGCAAGCACAAGGCCCTGGGTTCGGTCCCCAGCTCCGAAAAAAAGAAAAAAAACCCCACTTTTCTAGGGTCTCAGGATAGCTCAGTGGTTGAAGCCTGATCCAGCAAGAACAAGGACCAGGGTTTTTGTGCACTCCTTTAATCTCACTTGGGAGACAGAGGCAGGAAGGTCTCTGCTGGTTCAAAGCCAGCCTAGTCTGCTGTGTTGCAAGTTTGAAATTCTACCCTAGCTGCCATCGAAGAGATAGGGAGATTGTCTCCTAGATCTCTGGTGTATGAGTTTCCGAGGAATGAAGCCAGGCTTCCTTGCGTGCTAGACAGACACTCTGTTCTTATCAGCGCTACCGTTACCCCAGTGACCATAGACTTTCAGGTAGCAGCTCACTAAGGGAGTCTGTTCTTTTTTTTTTTTTTTTTTGTGCTTGCAGTGAAGACAAAGGAGGGGGGGAAAGAGGTTAGTGTCTAGCACAAAATAAGGACCAACCAAAGTGTAGTAATTTAATTGGTCAATGCGGTCAGCCCTGGAGATGGAAATGAAAAGGCCGTTGAACTGCTTAGTGTGCTGTGGTTACACATTAGGAGAGAGCACTTCCTCCTTCCGTGACTGGCAACTTTAATACAATGCCAGGTACTTCCGACTTAATTTTGGGTTCTTTGGGGCATACAAGGAAACAGGAGTGAGGCTGGATTGTGAAGTCTGGACAGTGCTGGGCTGTGTTACAGTGCACATGGAGAGCACACGCCTGTAATCCCGGCACTGGAGAAGTTGAGGCAAGAGGACCATGAGTTCAGGGTCATCCTCAGGTACATGGTGAGTTCAAGGCTAGCCTGAGCTATCAGAGAGCCTGCCTCCAAGAAAATAAATGACTGTCTGTGGTGGCCCATGCCTTTACTCCCAGTGCATAGGAGACCAGGGCAAGAGGACCTCTCTGAATCTGCCCAGCCTGGCCCACATAGTAAGTTCCAGACTCATCACTGAGTGGAGACCTTGAACTTGGGTAGGTCGCATATCCCAGAGGAAGCTTAGCCCTCTGGCAATAAAAAGTGATGAAGAGGGACCCAGTGTGCTGGGTGCCATGGGCAGCTTTGAACTGCCAGGGGCAGGGCATGGCTTTAGTAATCTCTGGGGTGGGAAGTAACAAGGGGTTTATCATTCAATTTCTTCTTAAAAGTCTCCAACTGAGACTGCCGGTGATAGCACACACAGGTGGATCTCTGAGTTCGAGGCCAGCCTGATCTACAGAGTGAGTGCCAAGACAGCCAGAGCTATGCAGACAAACCCTGTCTTAAGAACAAAGCAAAATCTCCAACTGCTGACCTTTTCTAAGCAATCACTAACTGATTTTTAATTAGAAAAGATGATTAGGGCTGGAGAGATGGCTCAGCGGTTAAGAGCACTGACTGCTCTTCCAGAGGTCCTGAGTTCAATTCCCAGCAACCACATGGTGGCTCACAACCATCTGTAATGAGATCCGATGCCCCCTTCTGGTGTGTCTGAAGACAGCGACTTACTCATACACTTACATAAGTAAATAAATCTTAAGAAAAAAAAAAAAAAAAGACTTCCCTTTTACACACCAATCTGATTTTCTTCTCATTGTCCATGTATTTCTCGATTATAGTTTAGAGCACCAGAGTCCTAGAACAGGTCTGACCACTCACAGGAGAGTGTGAGAAGAGAAGACTAGAGACTCAGGAGCCCAGGGCACACAACAGGTTCGAGGCCAGCAGGGGATACATGAGACCCTGTCTCAATAAATGTATAAGGGAGTAAATTAAAAATATATATATCCCCATGACTCAGAGTAGCAGAAAAAAAAAAAAAAAAAAAAAAAAACTCCAAGAGAGAAAACCTCCCAATGTTCACTTTCAGGTACAATTCCTGTTTCTTTGGGTTTTATTTCTGTGGCCGGGACAAACTCCCTCGACAAAAAGCAGCTTGGGGAAGAAAGGGCTCGTATTCTAGCTCACGCTTCCAGCGTACTTACAGTGCATCATGGTGAGGAAGTCAAGGCAGTGTGAACTTGAAGCAGCCGGTTGCATCACATCCACAGTTCAAAGCCGAGAGGGACTCTATGCTCATCCAGATCCCAGATCATGCTGCCTACTGTGGGCTGGATCTTCCCACATCAAATCATCAAGACAATCCCCCTCAGGCCGGTCCATGGCCAGCCTGATCTGGGTATCCCTCTCTGAGACTCCCTTCCCACGTGATTGTAGGTTGTGCGAAACTGACTAAACTAGCCATCGTTATTTCTAATTGCCTTGGAGGTGCCGTGGGAAACTTACTGAAGCTGTTAGCATGATCTTTGGTTTTGTTATCAGGGCTTTAATTGAAGCTTATCATGAAAAGGGAGAAAGACAGAGAAGCGAAAAGCCATCAGATACTGATATTCCACGCAGAGCGGATGCTAGGGCTGTGTGCGGTTTGGTTGCTACAGTTGAGGATTCCTAGGCTCTGAGGGGGCTTCTGAGGAGAGTCGTTTTCTCCATCAGGGCTCCTGAGCTATTAGCTTCTAAGGCCGGTCCTTATCAGGAAACCCTAAGGAATCAGCAGGAAGCGCAGAACAAGGGAAGGGAAACTCCTCCCACCCATCAAAGGACGGCCAGGGGGCAGGAATGTAAAATAAAAAGTGGGCGGGAATCTGACCAGCTTAGGAAAAAGTACCCCGCAGTGGGGAGTGGTTGAGTCTTCAGAGCAAAGCTGTCTCGCTACAGATACTGTGTGAACCACCCTTACTGGGAGGCTGGCACGGAGCAGCCATTCCCGAAGCCCTGCGGTCTCCAGGGCCAGGGAACCGCTAGTCCTTTAAGAACAGGAGTACGTGTGTGTCTGTTTTCACGTTCCACAGCCCTCTGAGGGGGGAACCTGCCCTCCTCGGTCCTGATTTTTGCCTTACTCAAGGCCAGTAAAAAAAAAAAAAAAAAGTAAACAAACAAAAACAGGAAAAAAGATGAAAACATACCTGATCTCAGTCCCTTGGGAGAGGCCGACCTAAAGAAGTAGGGGGAGGCTAAGTTTGTTTTTCTATTTATTTTTTATTTTATTTATTTATTTATTTATTTATTTATGTCTAACCTTTTATTTTAAAACCGAAGTCTTCGCTTATTTGTGAGGTACAGGGAAAGCCAGGAATCCAATGAAACTGCTGAAACCAAGCAGACACTGGGTGTTAACCGAGACCACTCATCCTGGGGGCTGAGAACCCGGCCCGGAATGTTCCCTGCTTGCGCCTGACTCCGTGCGCCCAGCTCCGATGTGCTCTGATGTGCGCTGTGGATGAGCCGGTGGTACCCGAGCGAGCTCTTCCCGCACCAGTTCTCAAACTGCCGAGTCCTCCGTTTAGATTGTTACCTGAAGAAAGGGAGAAAAAAATAAAGTGTACGGAACGCTGACTCGGCTTTTTGATGGGAAAAACTTTTTTTTTTTAAACTAACATGCAAACGACAGATGGCAGAACTTTTTGGAAAAAGAAAAAAAAAATAACTACACAACAATCGCTCGGGGCGGGGGGAGTCCGGGGGAGTTTCATCATGGGTATGAACAGTTTCTTTTTTTCTTCGCAACTTTCTTCTTCTTTCTGAGTGTTGATGCGGACCTTTTTCTATTTGTTCAGGAAACTGTGACGTGTGTTCTTGGGCAGGGTCTGAGGTTTTGGAACCTCTTTCTAAAAGGGACAGAGAGAGCACCCTGCTGCATTTGCTAATCAAGAGGCTGCGTGGGGCTGAGCTGGTCAGGATGCGGCAGGTTCCTGTGGGCACCAGGCTTGTCCTGGCTCTCGCCTTCGTCCTGGTTTGGGGATCTTCAGTTCAAGGTAAGAGACCCAGGATCTTTACCGTCTATTCTCTGCTATGAAGGCATCAGCATCTGCGCAAGTGATTGTCTTCATTTGAAGGGGCAGGATGTCCTCCTGTGGGAGAGGAGGTGAAGGATTTGAGGTGCCTGAACTTCCTCGTGTGAGTTCACTTGAGTTTGGTCTTAAAAAAAGAACAAAACAAAAACAAAAAAAACAAAAACAAAAAACAACTTTAAGGCAAGTGGCAGCCCTAAAACCTGTCAGAATGACTGAAAGGTGTTCTTATTTTTGGATAAAGATGTGTGCTTTATTCATTTAAAGCATTCAAGAAATAAATGGGAAGTTACCCAACTGATCTACGGAGATGGTGGTATCATGGAATTTTCTAGAATAGCATCCTGTCTCTGAGTTGTCTTTTGACATAGGCTCTCATGTACGGTAAGATGGTCTTCAATTTGCTGTACAGCTGAAAAGGACCTGGAATTTCTCACCCTTTTGGTTCCATCTCCCAAGTGCTGGGATAACAGGTGTATGTCTCCATGCTGGGCTCCACCTTAGAGTGGATTCTGATGGCATTGCTATTTTAACAGTGAGAGAGGCTTTTTTTAAATTGGGTTAAATTTAGCTATTTTAACTTTCTTCTTAAGCCCGGTTCTTACCAAACATTCAATTTTGGCTAGGCATGGCTGATGCTAACTCCAAAACAATCAAATTTTAAAGACGGCCCAAGGAATGTTAGCATTTGTGCTCTCTCTCGTTCAGAAACAGCCCACTTGAAAACCTCTCCGTAAATCTGACCGTCTTTTACAACTGTTCAGTCATGCTGAATGGACCTAAAGCTTTTCCTAAGAAGATGGAACGTTTGTAAAACAAACAACCAACAACAAAAAAAGTACACTTTCTTCTCCTTGATATTTAAGAAACTGTATCTAGATGAGGCCTGATAAGTAAGTGACAGAGTTTATGGCTAAAAAAACATAAAGTTCCCTCAAATGGTGAGGGAAATGTTGAGTCACAGTGGCATACATGTCCTGGGGTTTTCTTCGAAGTGACTCCTAGCTATGGTGTTCTTACTTCCGGCTGAAATGAAATCTCACAGGTTACCTCAGAAATTCCTTACATGCTGGAAGTTCATGTTTTTAGCAGGTTATGTTAACGCTGGAGGAAAACAGGAAGTGACCTTGCTAAGGCTCTCTTCTATTTATGTAGCTTTGTGATAGCATCGAGTACACCCAGGGCCTCATGCATGCCCAGGTCTCTACCACTCAGATAGAGCCCCACTTCTCCCTTTGACTCAGAGTTCAAGTTTACTTGGATCTTTCAGGGGAAAACCTTTGGCTTGAAGTAATGAGTCCCCAGGAACCATGTGCTCTGACAAGATAGACAACCGTGAATTTTGCATTTGTGACACCCAGGGTGACCAGTTGGCTCTGGGTGTATCTCTACCAGAGATGTGTATGTAAGCCTTTCAGTTGCAAAAGTTCCCAGAAACGTCAATTACACTGAAAACAAAACTTTGTATATTTCATCATGAGCAAGAAATTAGGAAGGAGTCAGGCTGGGTGGCTTATGAGGCACTCAAGAAGCAGAAGCAAGAAGAACTTTGAATTTAAGGCCAGCAGAGTCTACACAGTTCCAGGACAGTCAGTGCTACACAAGGAGACCCTATCTCAAAAACAAACAAAAACCAAAGAGCCTGGGGAGGGGAAGGGAGGAGAGGGTGTGGACAAGGCTGTCTGTTATATCATGGTTGATTTAGCTTTCATTTTGGAAACGGAAGCAAAGAAAGACAATGAATGAACCAAAAACCTAGGGTGTTTCCAAGGGACTCTTGGCTCAACGCCCCACGCTCATCTCTGAACATGAACGTGGGTGCTTGGCCATGAGTTAGTGGTATAAGCCACTACAGCAATGACACTATGTGTCCTGCTGTGCCATGCCAGGTGAGATTCGATAGCACTTCCTCTGTCAAATCACTTAGCCCAGGCTAGCCTTGAACTCTTCTTTTAAAAAAATAATTATTTATATATGAGTGTTCTGTGTGCATCAATGGTGCAATGCAGAAGAGGACTTTAGATCCCATTACAGATGGTTGTGAGCCACCATGTGGTTGCTGGGAATTGAACTCAGGACCTCTGGAAGAGCAGTCAGTGCTCTTAACCACTGAGCCATCTCTCCAGCTCCTTGAATTCACTATTAGCCGAGGACGACCTTGAACTTCTGATTCTCCTTCCTAAGTGCTAGAATTACGCACGGGTGCTCCCATGCCCACTTGTTGGGGTGCTGAGAACCAAACCCAGGTTTTGGTGCATGCTACACCAGTTTACCAACTCAACCCCATCCCCAGCTCTCTCCCAGTCTTTACAAAGATGTCAAGGACCAGCCTGGCTGTAGCTTTCTTGTTTGAGAGGTCAGATGCACCAGGACTTTAGCCTGTGATCTTAGGTTATCGGATTTGTTGGCTTAGATTGCCGCAACAAACACCGTAGACCAGGTAGCTTAAACAACGGAAATTTAGCCGGGTGATGCTGGCACACACACACCTTTAGTCACCTCTGCACTCAGGAGGCAGAGGCAAGAGGATCTCTGAGTTCGAGACCAGCCTAGGCTACAGAGCGGGTTCCAGGAAAAACAAGGCTGCACGCAAAGAAACCCTATCTTGAAAAACAAAACAAACAAACAAAAAGTAACAGGAATTTAGTTTCCTCACGCACACAGTACCAGAGTTTAAAACCAATCCGCGATGCCAGCCCCACAAGTGTTGGCCATGTTGGCTTCATTCTGACACCTTTCTCTTTAGTTCATATATGGTGTCTTCACACAGCGTCCCCCCTTCCCACACCCTATTATCCTCTCCTTTGAAGGACACCAGCCATGTTGGACAAAGGCCACCCTAATGGTCTCGTCTTCAGTGACCATGTTTCCAATGTGATCACATTGGAGGTACTTGTAGGTTAGGAGTTCACATGAAAAAAAAATCTTCCTTATGTATAAATAATTCCCATAACATAATACTTATTTCTACAAATCCAGCTAAAACCACGGTGTGAAATGGTATCGAGTACATGGAAACTTGTATGTGGGTGATAACAGTGATGGCTAATCTATTTAATAGAGGCTCCAGGGAACTGTCAAGGAGGCCCGCAACTCCTACATTCTATTACCTTTTCATTTATCTTTTTTAATGCCCATAAAACACTTGAGAGGTGGAGGCTCCGAAGGTAAGAGGATCGGAAGTTAACGGCCAACCCCAGCCAAATAGTAAGCCCTGGGCTATCTGAGGCCCTGCCTCAAACAAAGCAACACCCTCACAAAGAGACAAGATGAAAAATGCATGAGCAGGTGTGGTCAAGAGGCTGAGGCTAGCCCCACACACTCACAGGAACAATACAAGGGGCTGAGGCTAGCCCCACACACTCACAGGAACAATACCAGGTCCACGCGTGAGCACAGCTGTTGGTGAAGTGATTTTGTAATCACTGCCCAATAACAGTCATCACTCTGGCCCTGAGGAGGAATTATGACGAGAACTGACTGGAACTGACAACCACTGTCTCACAGGCTCCTTACATCAGCCCCTTGCTAAATATGGGTGAGGTTTGCCCAAGGCCTGTTAGAGTAAGCTAATACGTCATTCAGTTTCCTGGTCAGAAGTTTCTAGACTCCTCGAGGATCAGACAAGTTCTTTAATTTATTATTATTATTATTATTATTATTATTATTATTATTATTATTATTATTATTACGTGCAAGAGAATTTTGCCTGTATATGTGTCTGTGCATGAGGTGTATGTCTGATGCCCAGGGAGGCCAGAAGAGAGTGTCTGAGCCCTAAGAACTGGAGTTACAGATGGTTGAGAGCTGCCAAGTAGGTGCTGGGAACTGAACCCAGGTCCTCTGCAAGAGCAGCCAGTGCTCTTAACCACAGATCCCTGTGGGTTTTTTTTCCATTGCAGCCTTTGCTATGTTTCCTGTAGAGTTGAGAGCAAACTGAAAGCAAACTTGGAGCTTTTTATAGTTCTGCCAAACTGCGCCACAGAGGGGAAGCTTGCCCATCTTGCGCCATTGATAGGCCTACAGGAAGTAGCTCCAATAGAGATAATAGCAGTTGCCTGAACGTTAACACTTTCTTGAAAATACTTCTTTATTTTATGTATGTGAGTACACTGTAGCCGTCTTCAGACACACCGGAAGAGGGCATGGGATCCCATTACAGATGGTTGTGAGCCACCATGTGGTTACTGGGATTTGAACTCAGGACCTCTGGCAGAGCAGTCAGTGTTCCTAACCACTGAGCCATCTCTCCATCCCCCCTTTTTTATGAATTGGAAGAGCCTCTCCCGCTTTCTCTCTCCCCACACCCCCCCCATCTCTCTCTTTTGTTTTTTTGCTCTTCTCTTTCTGCTTAAGTTTTTCTGGCAAGAGTGCCAGGGAGGCCAGAAGAATAGGACACTAGTAAATTTCAATGTGGTGGGAGGTTCGGAGGGCAGATTGTGGAGAGAGAAGGCCTGTTTGAGAGAGCTGCTCTGCTTGTTTCCCCAGGAGGCAGGGCTGGTGCAGAGAATATGGGGTGGGGGCGGGGGGCTTCCTCGTTAGACTCTGCTACGTCATTAGTCCACAGACCCGACAGCTGTGAATGGGACCTTTGAGAGAGACAGTGTTTCTGTCCATATGTGAGGGAGATTATCAAATACATGGTGTTAATACCAGCACTCCAGAGGCTGAGGCAGGATATTCTTGGGTTGGGCTCACTCCCTATTAGGGAGACTCTGTAAAGAAAAATGGGGGCTGGAGAGATGGATTCTTCAAAGGTCATGAGTTCAATTCCCAGCAACCACATGTTCATCTATAAAGGACCAGCCTCTTCTGGTGTATCTGAAGGACAGCTACAGGTACTCAATATATAAATTAAAAAAAAAAAAAAAAAAAAAAGAATAAAATGGGGCTGGAGAATGGCTCAGTGGTTAAGAGCCCCGACTGCTCTTCCAGAGGTCCTGAGTTCAATTCCCAGCAACCACATGGTGGCTCACAGCCATCTGTAATGGGATCCGATGCCCTCTTCTGGTGTGTCTGAAGACAGCTACAGGGTACTTATATATAGTAAATGAATACATCTTTAAAAAAAAAAAAAAGATTTAAAAAAAAATGGCGGGGGTTGGGGACTTAGCTCAGTGGTAGCGCTTGTCTAAGCAAGCGCTAAGGCCTGAGTTCAGTCCCCAGCTCGAAAAAAAAAAAAAAAAAAGAATAAAAAAAATGGCCAGGTGTGGTGGCACATACCTTTAGTCTCAGCATTGGGGTGGTGGTGGTGGCAGAGGCAAGTGGATCTTTGTGATTTTTGAGACCAGCCTGGCCTACATAGTGACTTCCAGGCTAGCCAAAGAGATGGGGAGAAAATGAGGAAGAGAGAGGGGGAGAGAGAGGGAGAGAGAGAGGGAGAGAGGAGAGAGAGAAATTGGGTGGGAAGAGAGAAGATGATCAAAATATGGCATATGAAAAAGAGTTAATAAAAAAAATTTTTTTTTTTCGGAGCTGGGGACCGAACCCAGGGCCTTGCGCTCGCTAGGCAAGCGCTCTACCGCTGAGCTAAACCCCCAACCCCTAAAAAAATTTTTTTTTTAATGGCTGGCAAGGCAGCCCAGTGACCACCAGTCTGATGATCTGATTTTGATCCCTGGGACATGGACACACACACACACACACACACACACACACACACACACACACACCAGTATAAAAACAAAACAAATAGTGGTGATCATTCGAGATTGGTAGTGTTTCAAGCAAGATAAAGTCCAGATACTCTGACAGCTTCCAGAGCCAGAACTCCATCGCCTCCCAGCCTTCCCACGCCCAAGAACAGCTACGTCAGGAATCCGTTATCTGTAACTGTGTTCTGTATTTTAATGTATCTCCAATTTCACTAATGTAAGAACTGGGTGGATTTTAGGATGGGACAACTCCTTTTAAATGCTTTCTTTTTTATTTTATTATTGCTGTCTTATGCTCATAAGAGAGCATAAGTCATGAGCATGTGTTGCATTTGGGCAAACAGGCACATACACAGGGAGGCCATAGGACAACTTCAGTGACATCTCCAGGAACACTGTCCATCTCCTTTGAGACAACTCTTTCATTTGCCTGGGGCTCACCAATTGGGTTAGACTTACTAGCCAGAGAGGTTCCCCATTTCCACCATTGTTGGGATTAAAAGTGGATACAACCAGACCTCCCATCTGTAGGTTCATGGATAAAAGTCAAGTGTTTGTGCGTGTAAAACAAGCCCTTTAGTAACCGAGTCCTGCCCTTTTGTTTGTTTGTGTGTTTCTTGAGACAGAACCACAGCATGTATCCCTGGATAACTTTGAACTTTCTTTATAGACTGGCCTGGCCTTGAACCTGTGGCCACTCTATATCTTTCTGCTCTTCTCTTTTATTTTTTTTTTCTCTTTTTTCTTTCTTTTTTTTTCCGGAGCTGTGGACTGAACCCAGGGCCTTGCGCTTGCTAGGCAAGCGCTCTACCACTGAGCTAAATCCCCAACCCTCTGCTCTTCTCAAGTGTTAGGACCACAGGCATTTGCAAGCAGCCTTTGATTTGGCTTTGATTTCTTATTATTTTTATTTTTATTTTTTTTTCTTTTTTGTTTCTTTGAGACAGGGTTTCTCTGCATAGCCCTGGCTGTTCAGGAACTCACTTTATAGACCAGGCTGGCCTCAAACTCAAAGCTCAACCTGCCTCTAACTCCCAAGTGCAGGGATTAGCCATGACCTCCCAGCTGATTTCTTATTGTTAGACAGGGCCTCAGGGAGCTCATGATGACCTTGAGCTGAACATTAGTTGGGGATGACTTTGAACTCTTGCTCTGTTTCCAGTCCATGACACCATATCTGTCTTGTGCAGAGTTGGGGGAGGAGCTCAGGGCTTGGTGCGTGGAAGGCAAGAACTCGGCCGCCAACTAGGCTGCCTCCCCCTGCCTTTTATTAGTTATGAAGCAATTCTATTACGATTCAGTTACTAAGCTAGACAGTTCACTCTCCAGCTGACACGGCTGGGTTTTGAGTATGGACACAAATTGTGTAACCATCGGCATTGGCTTTGTGAACAACTTTCCCATCTCCTAAATATGTTGAGTTCTGGGGGAATCTATTCTGTTTCAGAAATATATTTGCTAATCGGCCAGAGCTGCAGTTTTCCTTTCGTTTTCACTGGTGGGAAGACTCGGTCATTGACTGGGGTGCCCCCTTGTTTCGGGGTCGGAGGATGCTGCTCTTCGGTAGAGCCCTTGCAGAGGATGCCTGAGGCGCTGGCTTTGATCTTGGTCCTGAAGGGGAAATAAAAACATCCAGTTAGCTCTTCAGTAGAACTTTCCATCCAAGTTCACATTTTCTCAGGGCATCGGCCACTTGCAGAGGGCAGTGCCTTTTCCTGTCCAGTAGCCAGCAGCGGGCACTTTTGAGTGAGCTGACAGCTCAGGGCTTTAACAGCAACACTTGAGAGGTGGAGGCAGACAGATTTCTGTCAGGGCTCCACACAGAAACCTTGTCTTGAGAAACCAAAGGAAAAACAAAAACAACAAACAACAAACAAGAAACCCCCAGATATACGGAGTCTAGATTGACATGTGAGTTCAAACTATGCACAGTTGGACGAGTTGGTTTAAAACGGTGTAAAGAGTATCACTCGTAAGTTTAATATTGATTACATGTGACATGCTGATGTTTTAATATGCTCAAGCACAATGTACTTAATATTTTTACATTTTTTTAACTTAAAAAAATATGGCTGCTAAAGAAAAAAGAAAAAGAAGTGAAAAGGAAACACGATACTGTAGCAGCATTCAACCTAGACTGAGTTAGACTAAGATTTTTATCGGCTGGAGTTGCTCTTGACAGCGGAGGTGGGAACATGTCGCCCTCTGCTGGACAACAGGCTGCTCTACACCCCCACCCAATACAATAGACTAGATGCCTGGGGGAGGGGAGGGGGGTATCAAGAGGTGGGTGAAAAAACGGTCAAATGCATTGACCATGGGCAGCATGCAAAGTCTTGTGTTGATTGGCTTTCATCCCACTTGAATGAAGAGCTCATTGCCATAGCGTCCGTTATTCACCGTAACCTTGAGAACTAGAGCGGTCCTAAGAGGTGACCCAGTCTCCCTCCAAGGGGTTTACTCTCAGCAAAGGATCGGTGTTGTCCTCATCAGGGAGACCAGCATTGGAGATCTGTGACCACGGTGCTGGGAACCTAGCTTTTTCTTTTTTTAACATGATTTCGGGGTTGGAGATTTAGCTCAGTGGTAGAGCGCTTGCCTAGCAAGCGCAAGGCCCTGGGTTCGGTCCCCAGCTCCGAAAAATGAAAGAAAAAAGAAAAAAACAAAAACATGATTTCATTTTTAAAGATTTATTTATTTATTATATACACTGTCGCTGTCTTCAGACACACCAGAAGAGGGCATCAGTTCTCATTACAGATGGTTGTGAGCCACCATGTGGTTGCTGGGATTTGAACTCAGGACCTCTGGAAGAGCAGCCAGTGCTCTTAACCGCTGAGCCCAATACGTTCCTTTTTTATTCTTTTGTTTGTTTAATTTCTAGTGGGAGCTGGGTGGTGGTGAGGTAAGCATTTAATCCCGGTACTCAGCAGGCAGAGGCAGGCAGAACTGTGAGTTCAAAGCCAGCCTGGTCTACAGAGCAAGTTCCAGGAGAGCCAAGGCTACACAGAGAAACCCTGTCTCAAACAAACAAACAAAATCAGTGGGGGGGAAAGATGCTAAGCTTGGAGGTCTGAGAAACCTCTGTGGTAGAAGCAAGAACCAACTCCCACAAAATTTTTTCTGACCTTGTGTGCTTTAGGCCACACATTCTCCCATCCCCCCCAAACCAACCAGTAAAATGTAGGTTTAAAAATGTTTTAAGTTGTTGTAGGGTTCTAAAGCACCAGCTGCGGGTGCTGTATTGTTTTGGGTCATCTCGATGTAGCCACCATTTGCCCGTGCTCTAATTTACCACCTTGTGTGTGAACTCTCTACCAGAGTCTTCCACACTGTCTCATGCTAGTCCCGACAATCCTTGAATTTCGGACCTTCCTACCTCAGCCTTCCGAGTAGCTTGGATTGCAGGCCTATGCCACCAGGCCTGGTTTCCTCAACCTGCTGAGTGCCTCCACCTGGGTTCATCTCAAGCAGAGCATGGTGGGGGGGGGTGGGAAGGTGGCATGTACTTGGGAAAGAGAGGAGGAGGCTTTCTTCCCCATTCAAGGTTAACCTGGGCTATATAGCAAAACTCCATCTCATAAGAGCAACAAGAAAAGTGTGAGATGGGGTTGGGGATTTGGCTCAGTGGTAGAGCGCTTGCCTAGCAAGCGCAAGGGCCTGAGTTGGTCCCCAGCTGGGAAAAAAAAAAAAAAAAAGTGTGGGATCTGAGTCGTCTCTATGAAAAGAAGGCGGATTTGGGATCTGGTACAGATTTCAGTCCTGACTCCTGTCCCGAGCCTCTGTTTAACATTGGGATAAGGAACTTGACATTGGTTCTGGGCATGTGATACCAGCCTTGTCAATGCTGAGGTAGGAGGACTAAGAATTCCAAGATGGTGGTGGCCCAGGTCTTTAATCCCAGCACTCAGGAGGCAGTCGGATCTCTGAGTTCAAGGTCAGCCTGGTCTACAGAGTGAGTTCCAGGGCAGTTTCCAGGAGCTACACAGTGAGAGCCTGTCTCAAAACAGAAAATGAAAAAAAAAATTAAGATCTAGGAGGGCCTAGAATATGGCACAAGTCTTGTACAAAAGAAGTTAATATTGCTAAATGGTACTACAGCGCCTGGCACTATTTTAAGGCCTTCATATGAACCCTTTTTAAGTTTTTTCTTTTTCTGTTCTTATTTAATTTTCCTGACAAACTTAGGATAACACTGGACTTCAGTTTACAGTGCAAGTTCAGAGGTCAAGGTTCTAGGACTGGCCAGAGGCAGAGCTGAGCCTCCTCTCTCAGATGCTCACTCCCAAAGTTACTATGTTTAAACATTTTCCTTTTTTTGTAAAAAAAGATTTAATTATTTTTTTTCTTTCTTTCCTCTCTCTCTCTCTCTCTCTCTCTCTCACTCTCTCTCTCTCTCTCTCTCTCTCTCAATATTTATATGAATACACTGTAGCTGTTTACACACACACCAGAAGAGGGCATGGATCCCATTACAGATGGTTGTGAGCCACCCACGTGGTTGCTGGGATTTGAACTCAGGACCTCTGGAAGAGCAGTCAATGCTCTTAACCACTGAGCCACCAGCCTGATGCTTTCCTTTTTTATTCTTTTGTTTGTTTAATTTCTAATGTCTGGGTGTGTACCTTATTTGGTGTGGTGTGTGTGTGTGTGTGTGCGCGCGTGTGCGAGAGAGAGAGAGAATATGCATCCCTTCGTGTGTGCACACGCCTGTGTGTGTACATGTATGTGTATGTATGCCTAAGTCAGAGGACACTTTGTGGGACGACTTGTTAGTTCTCCCCTCCCATCACGTGGATCCTGGAGACTGAACTCAGATCTTCGAGCTCAGCAGCAAACACCGTCACCCACGGAGCCACCTCGCTGGCCCTATTGTGCTCTTGAGCCAGTTGCTATTGTGAATGACAGAGTCCTTCAGCGGCATTGTTGAACATAAAACCTGCAACCTTCTGCCAAATTTAGGATCCATTTAGTTACCTCATTGGAGACAGCGTAACCAATTCTAACCAGATACTTACCACCCGCGTGGGTTCCTTTTTCGGTCAGGTTATCCTGCTCGGAGAGCCAGGTACCAGTGGGTCCGCTGCAAACCAGATGGCATTTTTGCAAACTGCATTGAGGAGAAAGGACCACGGTTCGACCTAATAGCAGAGGAATCCAACGTTGGCCCTCCGATGACCGATCCTGTTTTGTAAGTGGACTTTCTTCCATCTCACAGGAGCGCCTGAGTGTTTCGTTTCAGGTTCTTGATGCGGTAATTCCGTTTTCTGCTTCACAGAGAGCAATGTGTCTGAAGCCTGAGATGTGCCAATGTGCACGGGCTCATCTGTGCTTTTATAAGGGTTTCTTGTGGGTGGCAGCACTAAACATTAGGAACTATTTTCCCCAACCTATGTTGGAAAGGCTTGAATATAATTTTATTTAGGCAAATAAAGTGTTGATATATTAAAATTGAGTTGAGTTAGATTTTTTTTTTTTGAGAAAAGATTTTTACTAGGCTCCCTTGGCTAGCCTAGAACTTGCTATGTAGACCAGGCTGGACTTGAACTCAGAAAGATCAACCTAGCTCTGCCTCTGAGTGCTGGGATTAAAGATGTGTGCTACCACAGCACCATAGCTGGTTTTTGTTGTTGTTGTTTTGGGTTTTTTTTTGTTTTTTTATTTGTTTTTTTTTTGTGTGTGCTTAATTGGAACACATTTATTAAATACTGAAATTAAGTTTGGCTTTGCCTCATCTTTTCTATTTTTCATTACTGTATAATTGTTAGTTTTACTTTGTAAACGACTTGCCACTCAATATGTTCTGGAAAAGCAATGTGCCTTAGTTAGGGTTTCCGGTGCAGAGTACAGGCACCGTGACCAAGAACATTCATTCCATCATCATCAAGGTGGGAACATGGCAGAATCCAGGCAGACATGGGGGTGGAGGAGCCGAGAGTTCTATATCTTATCAGAAGGCTGCTGGAAGCCTGACCTCCTCAGGCAGCTAGCTCAAAGCCCATCCCCACAGTGACACACCTCCTCCAACAAGGCCACACCTCCTAATAGTGCCACTCCCTGGACCAAGCATATTCAAACCACCACACAATGATACACAAATACTTTTAGGACCCAAAGTCACCTAGGCCTGGTGACACACCACTCTAAATGGATAAACCACAGCGGTTGTGAGTTCAGGTCCAGGCTGGGCTACATATCTTGTCTCAAGTCATCTTCTACGACCTAGAAGAGGCATACTTTGGTTTTTCACTTGGGCACGTGTATTCACGTGCATGAACACACCTCACTGTATGTGTGGAAGTTGGGGGACAGCTTACGGGAGTGAGTTGTTGTCCGGGGAATTGAACTTAGGTCGTCAGACTTGGCAGCAGGCACATTTCTCTGATGAGCCATCTTGCTGGCTACTGTGAGAAGATGCCCGTTGGTCATCTCTTGTTGCTCTCTCTTGTTGACTTCACGTCTCTATTCCACCATGTTCAGACAGTTTCCTTGTGCTAAATATTCAGAGTTTTCCCGTACCCTGTACCCACCACCTTGTCTCAGACTTCCGTTCTGCAGGCGCCCCCTCTGGATCCCCCATCTTTCATCACTATGCAGACATATTCGAGCTTCCTGACACTGAATAGACTTCCTCCCTCGACTTTACCTCTATAGTTGTTTCTCCACTCTGTTCTTTATTGAATTAGATTGATTTTTTTTTCTTTTTTTTGGTTTGAGACAGAGTCTCATCTCATTTTCCTGTGTGTCCTGGAACTTGCTAAGTAGACCAGGCTGGCCAGAACTCATAGATATCTGCCTCTCTGTACCTCTTAAATGCTGGGATTAAAGGCCACCATACTTGTCACACCAACACTTCATAGAAGGGATACTTATGCTTGCTTTGACTCCACCTCTCACCCCCCTGCCCCCACCTCCCACCCCCACCCCCACCCCTGCCCATCAACACACACAGTTGGATCTCTGCTCCTGCCCTCAATCCTGAGCGCCTGGTGGTTGACACCTCTATTGATTGCATCTCTACTTTTAGAGTCTCTTGACCTCTTCACCTGCCTTTCAAAATGACTGACCCACTGCTTCCTTTGAAACAGTTCCTTCTGTGGCTCCTACCATCCATCTACCTGACCCAGGTTGTTTCCGTAGCTGCTTTCCCTTTTGATCATTTTTGTTTGTTTGTTTTTAATTTTATTTACATTGCCGTTCTGCATCCGTGTATGTCTGTGTGGGAGGGTCAGAGCCCCTGGAACTGGAGTGAGACAATTGTAAACTGCCGTGTGTGGGCTGGGATTTGAACCTGGGTTCTTCGGAAAGACATTCAGGACTCTTAACCACTGAGCCATCTCTCCAGCCCCCACTTTTGCTCAGTCCTGGCTCTGCTTTGGGCCTCATGTTTCCTCAAGGTGACCTCATACCGTTCAATCCCATCTGCATGTCAATAACTGACAAGTCTGAAGCCAGCTCTCTGCTCTGACTGGGCTGAGGCAGCCTCCTGACCCACTTGATGACTTTGGTTTTCTGTCTCTGCACTACCCACTGTTTTCCTAATTGATTGTTTTTCCAGTATGTTATTAGCTTCTTGAGCATGGACCTCACCTTTCTGACTCTGTTGGAGCTCAGGCAATGATGACAGGGCTCAACAATTATATTAATTGACAATATGCACGACTGGCTATAACTCTGAACAGTTTTACAGACTTATGGTTTGTGATTTTCTTGGAGAGAATGACTCACAGGCTACAACATTCAACCCTCTTATCCCCTGTGTTTTTGAGACAGGGTATTGATCTGTAGACCAGGTTAGCCAGAAATTTATGGTCACCCCTTGCCTCTGTCTCCCACATGGTGAGATGTCACCATTCCAAGCTTCACTGGATTAGCCAGGGATGGGGTAGCCTGCACCATTTCCCTGCTCTGGTTTTTGTGTGCTCATTAGAATGAGTTAACTGTGTCTAACCAACTAACACACCTAACTCAGCTCCCCCCGCCCCCTGCTCCTCCTAACACCCCCCGCAGCTTCACCTTTTGGCTCCTGACTACAGATTCAAGTTTTATATCTTGGGAGAGGAAATTTAATGTCTCTAGTCTGCTAAGGTTAATAACCTTTTCCAGGGGTGGTGGTGCACACCTTTAATCCTAGCACTTGGGAGGCAGAGGGGCAGAGGGGCAGAGGGGCAGAGGCAGGAGGATCTCTGTGAGTTGGAGACCAGCCTGGTCTACAGATCGAGTTTCAGGACAGCCAGGGCTAAACAGAGAAACCCTTGAAGAAAACAACAACAACAACAACAACCAACAAAACAAAAACCCAACAAAACCAAACAAAAAATGAACACTGTTCACATGGGCGTGCCTTGGGTCAGTGTGGCGTCAGCGAGTATGGGGAGTGGAAACGGAAGCAAACTTGGTTTGTTGCCTTTCAGTTTTTATTTTATGTGCTTCCCTGCATGTCTGTGCTTGCACCACATGCATGCCTGGAGCTGGAAGAGGCCAGAAGGTGTCAGAGTTTCTGAAACTGGAGTTACAGATGGTCGTGAGCCTCCGTGTGGACGCTGAGACCCAAACCCAGCTCCTTTGTAAGAGTAGCCATGCTCTGAACCCCCGAGGTGTCTCTTCAGCACTGCCTCTTTGTTTTGAAGCGTTGGAGTGGATCTTAACTCTTTGAACTTGAACAAATGGGTGCCTGAATTTATTTCCATGTTGTCCCCTACTTCCCCTGCCCACCCCCTGCCATTTTTTTTTCTGGAGAAAGGGCTCGGGTAGCCCTTGCTAGCTGCAATTCACTATGGATCGAAGGATGACTCTAAGTTCTTACCTTGCTACCTACCTAGCTTATTTCTTTATGTTAAAATATTGAAATTACATTATAAGTAGAACTTTACATTTTTTTCTTTGTATTTCAGGATGAGAGGATTCCCGAATGATTTCTTCCCCATTTCTGATGACTATTCTGGGTCAGGCTCGGGCTCCGGCTCGGGCTCCGGCTCGGGCTCCGGCTCCGGCTCCGGCTCCGGCTCTGGCTCCGGTTCAGGCTCTGGCTCCGGTTCCGGCTCCGGCTCCGGCTCCGGCTCCGGTTCTGGTTCCGGTTCCGGCTCGGGCTCCGGCTCCGGCTCTGGCTCTGGCTCAGGCTCTGGCTCAGGAAGCGGCTCCCTAGCTGACATGGAATGGGAATACCAGCCAACAGATGAAAACAATATTGTCTATTTCAACTATAGGCCTTTTGATAGGATGCTCACCGAGGAAAACCAAGAACAACCAGGAGATTTTATTATATGAAAGTAACCGTCTGTTTGTCCACCTCCACACGAAACAATGTGTTCAGTATACTTTGTGTACCACGTTTAAATGAGCAGTCTCAGGATAAAGTTTTACAGAAAATTTAAAATGCTTGGAAAAGACTCTTGAATCCTGTTACCCCTTTCCTCATTAATTGATAAGGAATTATGCTTTAATGCTGTTATCTATCTTATTGTTCTGGAAAATATCCGCAGCTATATGTGTATTGAATCAACATTATGAAATTAACCTATAATCCCATTATTACACATAACTTTAAAAGCCATACTGGTTTCGAAAACTTTATTTTGATAGCAAGTTGATGAACAATACTTCATACCTAAAGTGTTCCCATTGTGAATTAAAGATATATTCCTATGTGATTAAAAAGAAAATAAAATGAAACACAGTGGCCTCCTACTATGGCTATGTGATGTGGTTTACATGGTGAGGGGTATATATTCTGTTATAGCCATTGGATATGACGGGGAAGACCGAATGTTGTTTATCTAAAAATATTGTGGGTTGTAAAGTTAGAAACATTAACACTTCAAATAACATAGAGTTGTGGTCTCAATGCCTCATAATTTTGCCTTTTCTTAGATGCTTGTTTAGGTTCAAACGTTACTCCATTAAAGCAAACATAACCAAAGGGGGGAGCTGTCTGGGATTTCTTGTTCTAGTCCAGGGAATAATTCCTTTCAAATATATTAATATACAACAATTTTATAAGAATATAATATTGATATAGGTGATGTATAATATATAATATAAATAATATAAAATTATATATAATTGATAATATGCAATATGAATTAACACAATATAAAATGTGTATGTGTATATATGTGTATATATATATATATGTATGTATGTGATATTGTAGGCTGGAGAGATGGCTCAGTGGTTAAGAACACTGGCTGCTTTTTGCAAAGAACCCAGGTTTACTTCCCAGAATTCACATGGCGGCTCACAACAGGAGCTCTGATGTCCCTTTCTGGCTTCTATGGGCAGCAGACATACTCATGGTGCACATATATACATATAGGCAAAGACACATACACACAATAATACATTAAAATATCTTTGTAAAAAGCAAATAAAAAATACTTTCCAAACAAAGTCAGTAGCCATCCATGATTCTGTGCCCTTAATGGGCAGAATACATAGCGTAAGACTGGAGGAGCAGAAATAGACTTATTTGCATCATCTGTAACTTAAGGAATTTGTATTTTCCTTTTCTGAAGCTGTTTTTTTCATATTTACATGTTATCGCAGTTAACTTTGTCAATTACACAAAGCCTAGGGTCATCTGAGAAGAAAGTCTCTTCCGAGAAATTGCCCCAGATCAGATTGGCGTGTGGGAGATTGTCTTGCTTGTTCACTGATATAGGATGTCCTAGCCCACTGTGGGCGGCACCATTACTAGGAAGGTGGCCTAGGGCTATGAGAGAGCTGGCCCACAGAGAGAGAGCCAGCAGTCAGCAATCCTTCACGGTTTCTACTTCAGACTCCTGCCATTAGTTCCAGCCCTGACTTCGCTCAAAGACGGAGAGTGCCCTGGAATGGTAGCTACTTCCTTTTCTCCTCAGAGTTGCTTCGGTCAGAATATTTTATTACAGCAACAGAAAGAAGTCTAGAACAGATGTTATGGCTCCCTGGGGAACTATTTCCACCGGGGTCCATTGTGAGAGTTCCACTGAACTTTAGGCATGGCATTTTAAGCCATCTGTGCCAAGGGAGGGGAACCAAAACTAGGACTCACCTTGGGAGTAATGGAGCTAATCACTAGATGGGGCTGCTGCACAGCCGAGAAAAAGACATGTGACACTCGGTGACCTGTGCAGGTTCCTCTTAAGAGTTTTACCATGTTTAGCCAAGGATCAAACCGTCAGGAATTCACTATTTAGTGATACAAACAAATAACTATAATACATTTTTATTATATGTGTTTCCCCCCCAAATCCATTATAAGAGAATGCTAAGACAGTGGAGAGAAAGGGTGAGAGAAGCTGTGTGTTGCTCTCCTCTCAGTACGCTGTCTTAGTATTTCAATCACTGTTTAACATAGGGGCTGGAGAGATGACGGTTAACAGCACTGACTGCTCTCCCAGAGCTCCTTAGTTCAATTCCCAGCAACCACATGGTGGCTCACAGCCATCTGTAATACCCAAGATCTAATAGTCTCACACAGACATACGTGCAGGCAAAAACATCAATGCCCATAAAATAAAGGTAAATAAATTTAAAAGCTATTAAGGGGTTGGGGATTTAGCTCAGCGGTAGAGCGCTTGCCTAGCAAGCGCAAGGCCCTGGGTTCGATCCCCAGCTCCGAAAAAAAGAAAAAAAAAAAAAAGCTATTAATATAACTATCTTTTGGTATTCTGCCTTCTTTCATCTATGTTGAACTAGGGTTTCTCAGTTTTGTCATTATTGACCCTTTGGGAAGAATCTCTGTGTCTCTCTCACTCTCTCTGTCTCTCTGTTTCTCTGTCTGTCTGTCTGTCTGTCTCTCTCTCTCTCTCTGTGTGTGTGTGTGTGTGTGTGTGTGTGTGTGTGTTCAACTGGAGATTGAATCTAAGGCCTCATGTTTGTTACTCAAGCCTACTGCCACTATGCTATACTCCAAACCTCTGGACAGCATTTCTTTGTCGCGGGGGGATGCCCTATTATTGTGGAGGTGTGTGTGTGTGTGTGTGTGTGTGTGTGTGTGTGTGTGTAATGTTTATTTGGAACAGCCCCAATTCCTCCCCATGAGATGCCCAGTTGTTCCATTCCCCTAGATGTCAGAGAAAATAACCTCCAAACACTTCTAAAAATATTCACCAGGGAGAAAAGTCATCCCCTCTTTAGAATTGCTGTGTAGAATTGATGATCCCTTAAGGCCTAATGGCTCATCAATAACATTGCTACCTTTTAATTTGTTACCTATTGCATGAGTCATAAATGGTTTATAGAAGCTGGGTTTGGGGGTTGGGGATTTAGCTCAGTGGTAGAGCGCTTGCCTAGCAAGCCCAAGGCCCTGGGTTTGGTCCTCAGCTCGGGGGTAGGGGGGTGGGGTGGGAAGCTGGGTTTGGTGCACTTCAGAAGCAGAGGCAGGTGAGTTCAAGGTCAGTCTGGTCTAAATAGTGAGTTCTAGGCCAGGCAGAGCTACACAGTGAGACCGTGTTTCAAAAATCAATCAATAAAGAACAAAACAATAATCTAGAGAAAGTAAGACATTAGTAGCATAATCATTCATCTCTTTGATATAAACTTTTTTTTAAAAAATCTTTTCTTAATGTGTATGATGTTTTGCCTGTAAGTATGTATACCTCCAGTGTACCTAGTACCCACAGAGGGGGCATGCATTAGGTCTTTTGAAACTGGAGTTACAGACAGTTCTGAGCCACCGTTTGGATAGTGGAACCAAAGTTGGGTCCTCTGGGAGAGCAGCAAATGCTCTTCACTGTTGCTCTATCCCCTGATATGAAAAAAATTTTTAAAAGAATTATTTATTTTATGCATATGAGTACACTGTAGCCATCTTCAGACACACCAGAAGAGGGCATCAGATCCCACCATGGGGTTGCTGGGAATTGAACTTAGGACCTCTGAAAGAGCAGTCAGTGCTCTTAACCTCTGAGCCATCTCTCCAACCCAATATGAGGTTTTTATGGGGGAAATTACCTCAGTGATTGATATAAAATGTATCCTTTTTGTTATTTGGATATTTGTGATTACTTTGTGTTTAAGACAGAATACTTATTAAATAAGAATAAGGACTCCTGGGAATTGAAAATATGTTGGCATTCATTCATTACTTTTGAGCAGGGGGTATTTTTTTGGGGGGGCAGGTATGTGTGTTGGTTTCAAGACAAGGTTTGTCCATGTTACTACCTCTGGCTGTCCTGGACTTGCTTTGTAGACCAGGCTGGCCTCAAACTCAGAGATCCACCTGCCTTAGTCTCCTGACTGCTGTGATTAAAGGCGTGTGCCACCACATCCGGCCTTATTATTACTACATAAAAATAAATAAAAATTTAAAATACAGTTAGGATGTTCCCCAGAGCTAGAGCCATCTGAAGACTTGACCAAGGATGAGAGTTTTCACATTGGTACGCTCGGGCTGGCAGGTCCTACCATCTGTTTTCAGAAGAGACAGGAAATGACTCCTCTCCACGGGGCTTTATGGCATGGGGGCTGATGTCTATAGAAGGAAGTGGCCAGGAGAAACCAAGTCAGGAGTAGCTTGAGACAGCCACAGCACATTATTCTGTTGGTCACACAAACCAACTTTGATAGAATTTGAGGATGGATTATACCGAGGTTTGAACACTGAAAGAAAAGGCTCACTGACAGCTATGCCAGACATTGGCTACCACTGCACAGCACACACACACACACACACACACACACACACACCATTGCACAGTAACACACACATATACCACTGCACAGTAACACACACACACCATTGCACAGTAACACACACACACCACTGCACAGTAACACACACCACTGCACAGTAACACACACACACACCACTGCACAGTAACATACATACCACTGCACAGTAACACACACACACACACACACACCACTGCACAGTAACACACACACACACACCACTGCACAGTAACACACACACACACACACATACCATCAGACACACACCATCAGACACACACACCATCAGACACACACACCATCAGACACACACATCTTTCTCTCTCTCTCTCTCTCTCTCTCTCTCACACACACACACACACACACACCTCACACACACTCACACACACAACCACACACACACACACACACCTGCACAGTAACACACACACACACACACACCACTGCACAGTAACACACATACCACTGCACAGTAACACACACACACACACACACCACTGCACAGCAACACACACACACACACACACCACTGCATAGTAACACACACACACACCACACACACACACACCACTGCACAGCAACACACACACACACACACACACCACTGCACAGTAACACACACACACACACACACCACTGCACACACACACACACACACACACCACTGCACAGTAACACACACACACACACACACACCACTGCACAGTAACACAACACACACACCACTGCACAGTAACACACACACCGCAGACACACACCACTGCACAGTCTCACACACACACACACACACACACACCACTGCATAGTAACACACACACACACACACCACTGCACAGTCACACACACACACACACACACACACACACACACACGCACACGCACGCACAATCATCATGAGAACTGGAACATGAGCAAACATGGTGGCTCATGATATAATTTTTGCATTCAGGGACTGAGGCAGGAGGATCACGAGTCTAAGGTCAGCCTGAGATATGTACTAAGATCATTTCTGGGACAAAAACAAAAAGAAGGACCAGTGAGATGGCTCATCAGATAAAGGTGTTTGCTGACAAAGCTGAGGACCTGGGCTCAATTCCCAGAAGTGACATCTACAAATTCTGCTCTCCAAGCACACGCTGTAGCACACACTTCCCAGAATAAAGAAACATGAAAAGGAAAAAGGAAAAGAACGAGAGACAGATAGTTGGAACACAGGAAGGAAAGTAAAACTCCATTTGGGAGACTGGAGAGATGGCTCAGCGGTTAAGAGCACTGACTGCTCTTCCAGAGGTCCTGGGTTCAATTCCCAGCAACCACATGGTGGCTCACAACTATCTGTAATGGGATCTGATGCCCTCTTCTGGTGGGTCTGAAGATGGCAACAGTGTACTCACATATAATAAATAATTTAAAAAATCCATTTAGGATGCTCCATCTAGGGTTTCAAGAAATTCCAGGAAGAGGGCTGAGAATACAGCTTAGTGCTAGGCTGATTAATTGGGGTCCATGAGGCTCTGGTTCAGTCCTCAGCTCCACAAAGGGAAAAAGAAACCCAGGTAATGAGAGGGAGAAAAAAAATCCTGGAGCAAATCATCAAAGAAATTTAGAAAAATTGCAAGGTACACAGTCAATACAAGAAAGTTACACACATAATGAACAACTGAAAAATGAAAAAATTAAAGTTCTGTTCTTATTCTCTTAATCTCTTACCCTCTTATTTGCTCTGTCCCGTCTCTCCCCATCCCATGTGTTCCTGGCTGGCCTCTCTTCTCTCCCTCCGTTCTCTCTGTCTTCTCCCCCCTCCTCCCTCAACTCCCTTCCCCATGCCTTAAATAAACTCATATATATATATTTATATATATATAAATTTTTAAAGTTCCATTTACAATAGTGTTAAAATACAGGCACTTAGAGATAAACTAAATAAAAATATGTACCACTAGAAAGTATAAACACTGGTGAAGAACACTAAAAAAGTCTAAAAATTAGAAAAACACACGAAGTTCATGAATAAAAGATCCAATATTGTTTTTATTTTACCTCCTGAGTCAACACTTACTGTAACTTTTTAGAAGTCAAGACAGTGTGATAGTGTGTGCAGATACGGAAAGTCTAGAAAGAGATCAATTGTTATACAGATAGCTGATTTTTTTTTAAAAAAGAATCTTTTATGTGTATGGATGTCTTTCAGAATCAATGTACAAAACCTGCATATGTTGTGCCTAGAGAGACCAGAAGAGGGCATCAGATCCCCCTGGTAGTGAGCCACTATTTGGATGCTGAAAATCCAATCTCATTCCTTTCTAAGTGTAGCCAGCAAGTGCTCTCGACTTTGCTGAGCCATCTCTCCAGCCCAGTCCATAGATTTTTGACAAGCATACCACAGCAGTTTAGAGGGGAAAGTATTTTGAGCAAAGGGTGCTAGCATCAACGAGCACAGTTAAGCTTTCAGATCTTAGACTATGGGCAACTGTTTCTCTCTTTTGTTTCTTTGTAACAGGGCCTCACACTGGAGCCCAAGTCATCCAGTGGACTGTGTGATATCCCAGGGGCTTTTAATTCATGGCGATTCTTCTACTTTTGTCACCTGTGCTGAGATTACAACTATGAACCTCTATGCCTGTCTTATCCTTTTCTTTATAGAGTGGGTGATGCACCTTCGTCCAAGCTGTCTACATCACAGGTTTTTAATCAATACTATTTTGAGCTCTAAACTCCCATCTCTGTCCCAATACTATCTTACCCTTTTGTAGATCTGGCAGGTAATCCCCAGTACTGGGCGCGCTGTAGGTAGGACAGATGTTTCTTGACAGCCTGGGCTACATAGCATATTGCAGACAAGACTGGGACACCTAGTTAGACCCTGTTTCAACAATAAATATATACACAAACATCCATCTGTTCCAAAGCTCCCTGGCATTGCAATCATTAAACTTTGTTTTCAGATAATATCATTTTAGCCTAGAGATTTCCCCTGTATGCAGCAAGTACAGTGTTCCATCTGCAGCAGCGCATAAAACCAGAAGTGACTCCTGCAATTCCAGCATTGGGAAGGCACTTTGGAGATGCTCACTCTCCACTGTGGCTAGCCCAGTCTACACGAGACCCTGCCTCACAAACAAAACAAAAGACTCATTTCCAGTGTTAGAATTCTGTCGCGATTAGAGACCATAGCCTCATTTTAACCTTTAAATATTTTAGACTTTCAGACTTGACACTCTGCTTCCCAAGTTGAGTTTTGTTACGATGGGGCTGATGACCGCCCCTTCCCCTCCCCTCCCCGGTCCCCTTTGAATTTGAATGAAAGGTTCATCTCCGAAGCCTTCGTAGTATTTCATCCATCCGCAGGTCTTCTAGGCCTCCACTAAAGTTACTGGTAAGAGCTGTTGCACAGGCGCGTTTTGCACGCTTGCGAAACTTTTAGGAAGGGCTGTTATCAGGCAAGGAGGGCGGAACCGATCTGTGAGTCCTGCCTTTCCGGCTTGGAGGGATAGGTCGCGAGCTATCGCTGAACCGCAAAGGATGTGCTCTAAAGATTAGTTTTCCTCCCTATTGGTCTCTTCGGAGGCCAACCATTCTCAGGGCTGAGGCCGGAAACCGCTTCAGGTGAGATCAGGTGCGAAGGTCGGAAACGCAGCAAGCCGACAAAGACACCCATCTTGCACAAACCCTTGCTTCCTCCCGGAGTCCCTCAATCTTCTCTAGGGAAGAGGAAATGGGCGGGTCGGGGGAGGAGTTCCACAGCTCTAAGGTTGAAGGACTGGGAAGACCTTTTATTGACCCCTCCCACTTGACGTCACCCGCACCGACCACGCCCCTCAGCCGAAGGGCGGGGCACAGAAACCCCGCCTCTAAACGGCCTTCCATACGGGCGGGGCCTCTAATGGGGCGGGGCTGGAGTAGGGGGAGGGAGAAGAGGAAAAGGAGTGGTCACGTGCGGCTGGTGGCCTACGGTCACGTGACGGGCGGCGGGGCGCAGGCACCCAGGCTGTGAGTTCTCCTAAGGGAAAGCCGAGTGGAGTGGGGGGACCCGGCGGCGGTGACAATGGTGAGTGCGCGGCGGCTCGAGAGATTGTCTCCCGCGGGGTCGCGGGGCACGCGGCGGGACTCCCAACGGCGGGCGCGGCGCCGAGTCTGCAGGGAAGGGGCGCGGAGCGGTGAGGCCTGACGGCTGCCCGGTCCCGGCCAGGCCTGAGCACCGGCGGCCGGCGACACTGTCCTGGCCATGTCGGAACCTCTGCCAGCCTTCCTGGACCGGCTGTGGGGACCCTGGCTGGGGACCCGCAGCTCGCCCAGCCGGAGCCCCGGGGCCTCGCCTTCCAAGGTAGCCGAGGACTGTCAGTGCCCAATCTCTCAGTTCCGGACTCTGGCGAGACCTGCTCACCGTCCTTGTCCCGAGCTCGATAGAGTCCGCTTATTTTCTTTAAGTTGAATGTGGAGACATTCTGCGATTTCCTGACCCGGGTGGAGGCTTTTGGCACTTGTAGAATAGGAGGGGTGGGGAGAGAAAAGGGTGTCGGAACCGAGACCCTCATTTATCTCCAGACACCGATTTAAGCACTTGGTTTCACTTCCTTCCCTAAGCGGTTTCCACAACTTTGAGCTTTGGGATGTTGTCTTGGGAGCCCAGGGAGGGATGAAAATCAGAGCACTTAACCACACTTAATGGAAAGCACCGTTGGGCACGCTAGTGTTTAACTACGTGCCCGCAGTCTTTAGATTGGAGCTCATCTGCCTCGTTATTTAGCATATACTCCTTGAGAGCCTACTGTGCGCTGTCCTTATACTACCTGCCCTCCCCAAGCTCACCGCTTTTCATAAACTGCTTGAGAGTTTTCGTCCCAAGCCAGTCAGCCAGGTCTATTTTTAAAACGTTGCTTTGATTAAATAACTTTAAGTCAGAAATCATGTTGCTTTCCCCAGAGTTTGGGGGATGGGAGAAGTTCAGGGGAACGTTTTCTTAAACACATATTTGGGTGAGTTCCGGGACAGATGAACAAGGCAAACTGCTTGCTTCCTTGCAGCTTACAGACTCAGGAGAGTTAAGCATTTGTTTGGATAAGTTAGTTTAAGGTGGAAGTAACTATGAAGGAATTATTTGGCTGTTAGGGAGCCCTCCTTTCACTGCTTATAATTTGAAAACTTAAACCGCTCTCTTACTCTTTGCTTACATTTGTAATTAGTCCTTCTAGTTACGTTCTCGAGCAACTTTTTTATTTTTAAGGCATTTGTCAAACGAAATTGTAAAGCATTAAAGCCTTTGTAATAGACACGCATGTATGTATGAGAATTTGCTGTTTCATCGTGTGTGGGCTCAGTGAATAGGTTGTGGAAGCCTTGGTTCCTCTGAGCTCGTTTCTGTTTTTTGTTGGTTTTTTTTTTTTCTTACTGTAAAATTGTTTCATATATATTTTGCTTGTTTTTCCTTTCCCTCAAGTTCTGTTTCTTTACATCCAGCAGACTTAATACATTTTCTTAAGTAGTGGCCAAAAAGTTTGTTAGATTTTTATGTTTACATGTGTAATTTTGCTAGGTGGTAATGCTAAACAAGGTATGCCTTGGCACCATGTGCTTATTGGGTGTCTGAGAGGGCCTCAAGAAAGCCTCAGATCTCCTGGAACTGTAGTTCTGAGCCATCATGTGCATGCCGGGAGTCTGAACCGGGATCCTCTGGAACAGCAGCCAGTGCTCCTAACCACCGAGCCATCTCTCCTGCCCTATTATTGAAAAATATTGCATAACTGTGTCTTCTTGTGTTTTGGCAGCTTTAGTGGCAATTTAATTTTGTTAAAGTAGTATTTAATTTGAGTCTTTAAATGTCAAACTTCACATTGGGAAAGATCATTCTCTATGTTACATAGAGAATATATGTAGAAAACAGTTGCCATATATAAATTTATATGTAAAACATCTATCATAGTTATTAAGTCTTAATTTTCCTTTAAGTAACTTTGGGGATTATCCAATTAGGGGAGAAAGTGAATTTTAATTTCCCTGCTTTTGGTTTGTAACTCAAATGAGCTAATGCTGACATTATGGGAAGGGGAGTCTGCCAGTTGCCTTTGTTGAATGTATCTGACTTAGTTTCCCTGTTTAAAATAGGCAGCTACTTGAGTATATTGTCTTTCCCCTCTTGTCAGTTTTTCTTTCTCCCTTCCTCCCTTGCTGCCTCAGTGAGTTGCACGTAGTGGAAACTACTAAATATGAAGTAATAAATTTTGAGCTGCACATACATATAATTTTTTGGGTGAAATACACTATTTCACAGTTTACTGTTTTTAGGAGTTTCGACTTCAAGATTTGGTGTATGGAAGGTAACTGGGACACAGAGCATAGTGTTGAATATTGCTGGGAGTTGAGACAAGAAAGATCTCAAATTTAAGGCTAGCCTAGGTAACACAGACCCAGTCTCAAGCTGGGGGCGGGGAAAGGGAGGGGGAGGGAGGCACAGAGGGTGTAATAGCTCAGTAGTAGGATACAGGCTCAGGCCTGGGTTCAGTCCTCACCGTCTCCTGGAAGCAGACTCACAGCTGAGAGTGGATCCTGCAGATCAATACCCGCCATTCCCTCTTCTCTGATTACAAGTTTTCCTGTTGAAATTAGTTTTCCGGTTAAAATTGAGTTTGAAATGTTGGTTTTAAAAAAGATAGACAATATGATTGTAGAAAGAAAATTGTTGTAGGTGTCTTTGTTAACATGTAGGGGCATGTTAAATGTACTAGTTTCTAGTTATTTGAAATTGTCCCTTTTGTGGGGGCAGTTAAGAGCACTGGCTGCTCTTTTCAAGAGAACCTGGATTCAATTCCCAGCACCCACACAGTGGCTCACAGTGACCTGTGACTTCTGTTGCAAAAGATCTGATAACCTCTTTTGATCCCTACAGAGGCCTAGCACACACCTGGCAAGCAAATATATACTCAGGCAAAACATCATACAATAAAAGATATACATAAATTAAAAAAAAAAGGATTTATATGGGCTGATGAGACAGGGGCTCAGCGAGTAAGAATACCGGCTGCTCCTCCCAAGGTCCTGAATTCAATTCCCTGCACCCACATGATCACAAATCATCTTTAAAGGGATCTAGTGCCCTCTTCTGGCGTGTAGGTGCACATGCAGGCAGAGAATGTGTACATTAAAAAGAAATGCATAAATACATTTAAAAAGGATTAAAAAGAAAGAAATCATCTCTTCATAACATAGGAATAGTGAAAACAATTTGGCCATTGTGTCACCTGTGACCTACAAAGCCTTAGGAGGCTCCTTGGCTTGTTTACTGTCATTATTTGTCCTCCCTAGGACTGGGCTGATGCTTAATGAGTTCCAGACTTAGACTTTGCCCCAGCTCAGCCTGGTTTTCTAAGGAAGGGCTCGTTTCAGCAACAGTCACGGATTTCAGTTCATTGTCTTGTGTGTAGTCACGTATTTTCTGTTATTAGAGTGGCATGTGTGTACTGGAAAGTAGCAGTCCACGGTTATTTGAGAGCCTTGTATAAAGCACTGGAAACTGCATTAAGGTCTTGTTTTCATGATGAACAAAGATAAAATGTCTGTCCTCAGAGTGTACAGCTCAGAGGGAGAGTCATATACGTCCTCGGTCTGTGAGGACAAAGTGGGGAGAATCCAGTTTGCATTAGGGTATCACCCATACAGAGACCAGTCAGTCATCAAGGGTGAGTGAGTCAGGTGACTCTAGGACAAGGGCAGGCAGGCAAATCTGATGAACTTCTGCACAAATTACTTCTATCCTTTAAGGTGATTGTATCTGGAGAGCTGGTAGGTCTATCTGTAAGCCGCATCAAATAATATATTGTCCATGTGTTTAAAATAACATATTTGAAGTCAACTTACCTGTAAAGATTTTGCATATTGGGGCTGGAGCAATGGCTCAGTGATTAAGAGCACTGACTACTTTCCCAGAAAACACAGGTTTGGTTCTTAACACTCACATGATGGCTGACAACTGTTTATATAACTGTAGTCCCAGGGGTCTGATGTCTTCTGTGGGCTCTACAGGCACGAGGCATGGATAGCCTGGCCGCCTTGAGCTTTCGGTAGGGCTCATGCCTCTGCTTCCTAAGTGCTGAGCTTATAGTCATTTACCACCATGGCCAGCTGCAAAACTACATTTAAAAAAAAATAAATAAGCATTTCTTGTGCGTGGGTGCTTGCCACACTGTATGTATGGAGGTCAAAGGACAAATTGTGGGTGTTGGTTTTTTTCCTTCTATCATATGGATTCTAGGGATTGATCTCAGGCCATAAATCTTGGCTCCGGGCACATAACTTAACGGGGCCTTCATTCTGGCCCCAGACTTCTCTCTAAAGTAGGTCCAGTTTACAAGCTTTCCAGACTGTTGGAACATTTACAAGTGGTCTACCAGGCGTGCATATGTGTGTGTCCGTCCCAGTGTTAGGGCTATGGACACAAACAGCAAGCAATCACACAGCTTTTTTTTTCCCCCCTCCGGGGCTGAGGACCGAACCCAGGGCCTTGCGCTCAATAGGCAAGCGTTCTACCGCTGAGCTAAATTCCCAGCCCCACACAGCTTTCCCCTCACATGGGTACTGGGGATCTGAGCTCGTGTCTACTCCCCAGCTCTCATATGACATTTCAGTGAGCTCTGCTTGCGTTTAACTTGTTAACCCCTTGTCATCTCCTCCCTTCCTTGCCAGTTATCCTCTTATTTCATGCTGTGTGTGCACGCGTGCGTGTGTGTGTGTGTGTGTGTGTGTGTGTGTGTGTGTGCGCGTGTGCGTGTGCGTGCGCACAAGCACACCTGTGTTTGTATATGTGTAGTTAAATGTAGATACTATATATGAGAATTGTGGTATTTATCTTTTTGAGATTATTTTACTTAACATGATCAGATGCGAGTTTTTAAAGGGTCACTTTGGTTTTTGTGCAGAACAGTTTAGGGAGGAAGATGATAGAGGCGCTGGTGCGGAGGGTGTGCCTGTGGGGCTAGCTGCTTAGAAAGACTGCTCGAACTTTCTAGGTAGAGACTAATGGAGCAGCACAGAAGAACCCCATCTAAAGCACAGACACCAGAAAGGATAAAGGTCTGTGCGGTGACAAGACTAGAACACCGAGTTAGTGCTCATAGCACATCACAGCATGCACAGCTGCATCTACATGTCAGAACCATGACTGCATTGCCAGCTAGTGTGCTTGGCCATTGGGAAGCAGTTATCTGTACTTACAGTGTGTATATGTTTTCTTTTGGAAATATTTATGGGAACTTTATTAGCGTCTAATGTGAATGCCAGGTTTACTCAAAAGTCTTACCTGGTGTGACTCAATCTGTCCAGACCTGATAGAGCAGAGGTTTTATGGTAATTAGTTCACTGTGATAACACTGAGCTTGAAGGGGGTAGTTTAGACTGAAAATTTTTCTCTGATGGAAGAGCTTCAAAAGGGTGTAATAAGATTGCAGCTTTTCAAATTTGGATGCATGGAATTGAGTTCTACATTTTGGTTGTTAGATTCTCATTATTATGTAGGTTACTTGCGGAATTGGTTGAAGTTATAGCATGTTCAGGTTCTTTTTTTGTTTGTTTTGGTAGTAGACATAGTAACACGTGTAACACGAAGTCTGTTCTCTGAATTGTGAGTGTGAGCCTCAGGGTTAACTCTGTGTGTGCTGTGCTCAGTGGGATCGTTACTTTGGTTTGCACCTGTGCTGGGGATTGAACGCATGTGTGCCCCTCAATTCAGTTTGGATGGAGAATTTGATAACTTTTTTTATTTTTGCAAACTCAGATCAGTAATCTATTTGGCTTTATATTAAAAGCAATTAAGTTTGACTTTCAAAGTGTAGTGACCGTCTAAATAGGATAATCATGAGCACTTTTATTTTATTGCAGAGTTTTCTTGGAGGCTTTTTTGGTCCCATCTGTGAGATCGATGTTGCCCTTAGTGATGGGGAGACCAGGAAAATGGCAGAAATGAAAACTGAAGATGGCAAAGTAGAAAAACACTATCTCTTCTATGATGGGGAATCTGTCTCAGGAAAGGTAAGCTTTGCTTTGAGAGTTTGTTTGACAGTTTCCTAATTTTAGGATATTAAAATTTGTTATCAAAATAGTCTGTGCTGTATCTAAATTTGAATGGTTGTATTAGAAATAGAATTTTTTTTCTGAAGCTCAACCAAAATCCTTGATGGATTGAAAACAGTAAGGGAAGATTCTTTCCGTGGGAGGATTTCAGGGGCAGAGTCTTTGCATTTCACAGCAGTTCTGCTAATGGCTGTGTCTTAAGCTTTGGAGACTTTCTTCCTTAACACAAAGTGAGATCTCTGGGGAGCTATGGCCTAGGGAGGGTCTTTCTGACTCTGGGTGTGGCTTTCTCTTCTGTGCTGTCATTACATGTCATTTGCTCTCTTCTCTTCACGCTGGGGGGTGGGCCTCAGCTCTTTCAGAATATGTGTGTATGGCTAGATAGGTTTAAGACACCTTCTTCTGTGACAGTCCTGCCTTTCCCGCCCTTTCTTTACTCAGTAGTGCTTTCTTCTTGTCTCACATAGCCCAGCTTGGTCCCAAACTCCCTGTGTTAAACCTGTGGTCTCTCTCCTGCCCTCCACCTCTGAGATACCAGATAACAGGGGTGCACTTCCTTACCCGGCTAACTCTTAATTGTTGTAAAGCAGTTTTAGATTTTCATAAAAAAAAAAAAATGGGTAAAACACAAAGTTCTTTACATAGCCTCTTCTTCCCCATGCCCTCCTATAAAACATAACAATATAACATTTGCCTAGTCTTATTATTATATATCGAGTTAGGCCTTGTAACTCAGGCTGACCTTAGACTACAGTGACTTAGTCTTCCCGCTTCATTCAGCCTCTGGAGTTCTGGGATCAAAAGCATGAACCACTGTGTCTAGTTTAAAGCCAGCCATGGTGGTGTGTGTCTATAATCCTAGGGCTTGGGCAGTAGAGGCAGGAGATGAGGAGTTTAGGGTGACCTTCAGCTACACAGGAGCTCAAGGACAAAATGGGTTACTTAATGCCCTACTTTAGAAAGGAAAAGGCAAAGAACTGATGGACGGTACTGGTAGATGGGTTCATAGTGAGTTAGGGTCCACTCTTGCTGTTACATGTTGTATGGGTTTTGACAACACGCACTGTTGTTATGTATCCATCACTTGAACATCATGCAGAATGCTGGCTCATCCTACCGCGTGCCCTCTACCTCATCTGCTCATGCTTCCCCGGCATCTGTGCCCACACCGGTCTCCAGAGCCTGGGGCCACCGCTGGTGTTCGTGCTCTCTAGGATTCACCTTTTCTAGAATGCTGTGTAGTTGGAACCATGCAGTATGTAGCCTTTTTAGGTTAGTTTCTATTCTGTTCATCAATATCTTTTTGTGACTTGGTAACTCATTTATTTTTAACACTAAATAATCTTTTGTGGGGGCCATGGCTCATGTCAATACTTTGCAGCATTGAGAACGCTGAAGAGACTGCGGATTGATTCAAGTTTGAGGCTACCCTAGGCTACATACATAGTGTTTCCAGGCTAGCCTGAGCTACAGAGCAAGGCTCTCTCAAAACGTGTATATGTATGTCTTTTGTATGAATACCAGCATATTTATTTCATCCACTCACTTACTGAAGACTGTTGACTATTTCCAGGCTTTGCTCTTATTGGTGTGTAGGACTTTTATGTGGTTTAAGGTTTGTTTGGTTTGTGTGTGGAATATGAGAGTCTGGGCGTGCAGAGAGTATGTGGAGGTCAGGACATTTCTGGGTTTTGTTTGCTCCTCCACGTGGTTGTAGACTGGGGCTCTTTCTTGCTGTCTTTGCCGCATGCGTGCAGTGTAGTTCTAGTTCCCAGCTTCTGTCCGACTGCTCAGTGCGGCTAGGAGTACAGGTGTGAGACACACCTGGCTTTTACTGTTCTGGAGCTCGAATAGCCAGCACTGCTGCCTGCTGAGCCATCTCACCGGCTTCTTGTTGTATGTTTTGATGAGTGCCTTTTATAAAGGCTGGGTATGGTAGTACCCTGGGATTGAGAGTTTGAGCCAGTTTGGGCTACATGAGAGCCTGTCCAAAGAGGAAAAAGGTCTTGTTACTGAATTATAGAATTCTTTCCTTCCTTTTTTTTTTTTTTTTTTTTTTTAAAGATTTATTTATTATATATGAGTACACTGTAGTTGTCTTCAGATACACCGGAAGAGGGCGTCAGATCCTATTACAGATGGTTGTGAGCCACCATGTGGTTGCTGGGATTTGAACTCAGGACCTCTGGAAGAGCAGTTGGTGCTCTCTTAACCACTGAGCCACCCTCTCCAGCCCCTTTCCTTCCTTTCATTAGTGATTGTTGTGTGTGTGTGTGTGTGTGTGTGTGTGTGTGTGTGTGTGTGTGTGTGGTCTTTGTTGAGCTGGAACTCGGTTTGTAAACCAGGCTGTCCTCCTCCTCACAGAGCTGTGCCTACCCCTGCCTCTGCTTCTGGAGTGTTCAGTGTTCTGATTAAAGCTGTTCAACTCCATGCCCGCTTTGTTTGTTTGTTTGTTATTCCTTCTATTTTTTTAATTTGACTTGACTTTCCACTCATGCTTCCTTTTTGTTCATTCAGACCTGATTTAGACATTGTCCAGCTATAACCACAACACAGAGTTATTCTGTTTTCATTTTTTACAGCATGTGTCCTGTCCTGGTCCATAGTTCATTTAGAATTGATTTTGCTTATTCTGTAGAAGTCAAACGTGTCCCCACACTTGGATCTGTAATTAACCCCAGGCATACATTGAACAAGTCATCCCTTCCTCTCATCACACTATAATGTCACCTTTGTCATAAAGCAAAGGTCATGTGGTCTATTCTGACTTCCTCGTTCTGTTCTCGTGGCGTATTTGTAGCATGTACATCTTTCTTCATTTCTCTTGAATATGCTAATTAAGTTGTAATTCAAACCCCATAAATTGGCCCTGATCCAGGTCATTGCTGCCTACTGTATTTGCAGAGTTGTGTGACCTTCACCACTGACTTCAGACATTTATCCCTTTGATCAGATCCACTACCTGCAAATCCCTCATCTACAAATCTCCTTTGTTTCCTGTTCTGGGCATTGCATATGCATGGAATCACACTGCAGCCTTGGAATGTGGCTCCTTTCACTGGGCGTTATCTTTTCAAGGCTTGGGTAGCTAGTGTACTACCTTACTCTCTTAAACTGTATTGTAAATTTTAAAATGCTTTAGCTCCATTCAAGAAAGATCTCTTGTCCTCTTTTATAAAAGGCATTTGCTTTGCTTACCAGACATATTATTCCTAGATATTCTGTAGTTCTCTGTTTTTCAGATTAGTAATCCATTGTATGGTTATTAAGAATGATAATTATATGTTTGTTATTCTGACTTACAACAGGAACATTTTTGGCTATTCTAATTTTTGTTGATGTTTTGTAGAATATATAGGTAAGAATTTATTAGCATTTTTCATGTTAAAATTTCTTAAAACATTTATTTTGTGTGTGGGCAGGGGGAAAGTGTGTGCTATAGCATGTGTATAGAAGTCATAGGATAACTTGTGTGAAAGCTGGTTTTTCCTTCCATCATGGTAGGTTGTAGGGATCAAACTCAGGGCAATAATATTGGTGGCAAGTGCCTTGACTTAATGAACCATCTTGCCAATCCTATTTTGTCGCTTTAACCGTACAGCCTAATGGTATTACTTGTGCTTTTTAATCTTAGCACACTATATCTTCAAAGTTTTTACATGACAAAACCTGTTTGTCCTATTAGTAGTCACTGCTCTTTCCCTGGTGACCTCTAATCTGCTTCCTGAGGCTTTACCTGCTCTAGCTATTCTGTATAAATAGTTATATAATATTTGTCCTTTAGTGACTGTATCACTGAGCATGTCATCAGGACCCCCCTCCCCCCAATCTAATAGCTTGTGTTAAAAATCTATTTTATTCTGAACAATGTTCTGGATATATCATGTCCAAATGGTAAAGGACATCCCAAATTAGTTGTAGTTTACGTCTGTAATCCCAGCACTTGAGAGACTGAGGCAGGAGAATTGCTGCAAGCCCAGGACTAGCGTGAGTGTAACATAGTATCAGGACCCTGTGAGTGAGGCCCTGGCCTACCCTCTCCTTGTAGCTATGCACTTAGGAGCAGAGACCCTGGTGGGCACCAGCTCTGCTTCCCCTTGGAGGGGCCATCTTGTAGGGCGACTGCACCATTGTCTCCTCCAGCACCTATGAGAACGCTAGTTCCCGTATTTTTGATGATACTTGGAATACAGGATATAGAACGATACAGGATATAAATATTATATTATTTTTGAGACAGAGTCTCTCACAGCCCTGGCTACCTTGCTGGGATCACAGGTGTGTGCTGCCACGCCCAGATCTTGTGCAGTCTCTTTATTGTGCCCGCCTTAGTGTGAAGTGTGAGCTCATGGATTTGGTCGATTGATTGATTGATTGGTTTTTTGAGATGTGGTCTCTATAGAAGAGACTGGCCTTGGCTCCACTTCCTAAGTGTTGTGTCCCTACTGTGGTCACTACTGTGTCTGCTTTCCAGTTCTTCATGCTGTCTCTGAAGCACAAACATTTTAAATTTTGATGGAGTCCAGTTTATCTGTTATGTTATTACTTGTGCTTCTGAGAAGCCACAGCCTGGATGAAGGTCGGGAAGTTGTACTTGTGTGTTCTACTCAGGATTCTGTGGTGCACTCACTTAGGTCATTATTCATTTTACCTAAATGACTGTTCTGCGTGAGGTCGCTGTGTTTGATGCTAACACCCCTCGCCCCAGTGCTACTTACAGAAAGCAGCTGCTTCCTGGTGGCAGTGTCTCGGCGCGCTTGTGCATTTATACCTTTACAACTAAAACGCGAATTAAAAGTTGGAGAGTTTCTAAGTAATGCTCAAGTTCTTTTGTCTACAGCTTAATTTTTTTTTTAATGTTTCGTTCTATATCCTGTATTCCAAATTTATAAAGAAGGCAGGAAGTAAAACCTCATTTTGAACCAAGAAGCTCATCCTCCTTTATTTATGATTTATGGCTTTCCTTTTACATTAGTTTTAAATGTAAAAACTATTATTATATTATTATTAATTATTAGCACAGTCTCTCTGTAGTCCTGTCTGTCCTAGAAACCCAGTATGTAGATGAGGCTGACCTTGAATTTAGAGATCTGCCCGCCTTTGCTTCAGAGATGTCAGGGTTAGGGTGTGCAGTACACCCAACTTAAAGACCACTCCTGTCAAAATAATTAGGTATGGCTGTCAAAATTGTCAGTTCTATGAAAATGACTTGTCATAGAAGGAGAAATGTGACTTCTAACCTTGTTAGATTTAATCAAGATAAAGCAACTATAATTACTATCATTGGCAGTTGTTTCAAAGTGACATTGTTGTAACTTTTCGCTGTTTCTAGTTTGCTTTATTAGGGCATCTTTACTATTTTGTCTTTAGACAAGGACTTGATGCTGGATGATAGTAAAATACTTTGACCTGATGGCTCTGGGCTGTCCACACCGACCAGTGTTTATTTCCTATGCATTAGTGAAGCAGGTGTCTGTTTGGCCTGAGATTATGGTTTATAGCTAAGCTGCATAGGTGAGGGAAGTCTGTATAGTACCGTCAGCAGTACTGTCTGAACTGTGTTCTTCTGGCAGAACTTAGAATCTTGATCTTAGATCAACACACTATTCAGTAACAATAATGGACAAAGGCTTTGCTGTCTTCTATTACACTGTAAATGGTATATGGTACATTGACATATAAGTTATGAAGATAGCACTCTCTACTTGTACAGAGTATCATATGCTGACATAGGAGCTTTGAGACTGCGTTATAAATAAATAGCCCTGTTTTCCCAACATTCAGTGTTCATCACTTTTTAAATATACAGCCTCACCTATTTCTACACAAAATCCTTATTTGCAAAAAGGGGAAATACCAACTTTAAATTGGAGAGCAGTGGTGTACATCTTTAATCCGGCATGTGAAAGACAGAAGCAGGTGGATCTCTGTGAGTTCAAGACCAGTCTGTTGTACATAGTAAGTTCCAGGACACCCAGAACTACATAGTAGACCCCTTCTGACCCCCGTAGAGAACCTGGACAAATGCCCTTAACTGAGTGAGTGGAATTAGCAGCACTAATGTTGAAATGAACTGACGTAATGTACTAGGAGTGGCAGCACTTGTGATGCCAGCCCCTGAGGGCCAGGGAGGTGTGAGGTCACCCTTGGATTTATAGGGTGCTCAAGACCGGCCTGGGCTATATGGGACTTTTCTCAAACAGAAGCAGACATCATATGTTTCCTAACATGGAGACACTGAGAAAATACGTTATCTTTGTAGTGTTCCTGCTAAAAATATGAGAGCAGAGCAGAATCCTAGTAAAATATCAGAGAAAATAAAATTAAGGGGCATTATCGACCACTATCCTTAGAAACTTTAGTTGTAATTAGTTTAAACCTACCTCACTCGCCAAACATACGTAATTTTTAATTTGTAATTCATTGACTTTTGAGACAGAGTGTGTGTGTGTAGTGTAGGGTGACCCAGGACCTGTTATGCAATCCGGGACCTGAATTCTTGATTCTTTTGTCTTGGCCTCTTAGGTTCTGGAATTGAAAATGGGTGTTGGTTATATGTGAAGCTTATTTAAGTACTTGTCTTTTATAAATATTTTTCTTTTTTTCCAGAGTGAATATAGGTTACTAAGGAAAAATGAGAAATTAGGTTTTCTGACTTTTGGCAGGATTATTTGCTTATTATAAAAACTAAAACAGAGCTTGAAAAGTATAAAGGAGTGTCTGGTTTTGGCTTACACTTGCAATCCAGAGGCTGAGGCAGGAGGATTCAGAGTTTGAAGTCAGTGTGGGCTTGTCAGAGCATCTAGTCTACACTCCAGAGAGGTCACTGCATGGACAGAACAGCTGTGGCTGTGACGGTGGCCATCGAGGACAACCAGCCGCCTTCACATGTCTCCCCACACATTTATTCAAGCGCAGGTTGTTGTACCGCTGTCAAATGACTCTTCCCAGAATCCCCTACTGCTCCAAATCCAACTAATGCTCCCACCAGGGTAGGTGACAGTACCCTACAGTCAACAGCCAGTCTCCTCTCTCCTGTTAGACTGGGGCCAAGAAGTTTCTGTCCGCCCATCTTCTAAATACTCTCCAGATGTTTAATGTTAGAAGGAGGAGACAGCTCTTCATCGCTCCCTTAACCCCATAGCACATTTTCCTTCTTTTTCTTTGTTTTTTGTTTTTTTTAGAGACAGGGTTTTCTGTGTAATAGCCCTGGCTGCCCTGAAACGTTCTCTGTAGCCCAGGTTGAACTGCCTCTTCCTTCTCACTGCAGTGATTGTATGCGCCACCCCTGCCTAGCACGCTGTAGAGAGGACCAAAGACGTTCTCCAGTTGATAGACTGTACGCTTTTTCAGATGAAATGTCTAAGTTGGAGGTGCTGAGGATATTCGTAGCCCAGTGGGTAGAGAGCTCACTTGCACAAAGTCTCGGGTGCTTCGGTCCACAGCACCACACATACATGGGACAAGGGGGCACATGCCTGGAAGCCCAGCACTTGCAGCAGCAGGAGAATGAGAGGGGACAGTCACCCTTGGCTGTGTAGAAAGCTTGAGGGCAGCCTGAGTTAGAGACCCTGTCCTAAAAATACAGAAAGTTAGAAGTTCAGGACCTCCCCTTGGAGGGACATTGATCGAAGGCTTTTGAGATGGTGCAATTCAAAAGTACGGCAGGGATGCAGAGCCAGCTCAGTGCACGAGGTTACTGTGAGCCCTGGTTCAGTTCTCAGTACTGAGATGAGGAAGCGGGGCCAGGAGAGCTAATCATACCTGAAGTTAACGTAAGTCTGAAGACATTCTGCATCTTAATACAAATTATATATAAACATAACCTGTTGCTTTAACTTTTATTATTTATTTATTTTTGTTTGTTTTTTAAGGCTGGGTATTTTACTGACCTCAAACTCAATCTGTAGCCCTGGTTAGCTTCAACCTCATGATCCTCCTGTCTCAGCCTTCCAGCTGCTGATGCACTGTAGTTGGTTTGATGAGCATTGTTTTTACAGCTAGAGGTTAGAGCAAGTATATTTTTCTTGGTTATAAAGAACTGAAATTTGTCTTTTAGGCTAATTCTTGGAATTAGCGATATTTCACATTCAGATATTAGTCCGAGAACCACTTCATTATCTGCCCAGGAAACACGTATGGGGAGTTGGAGATTTCCTCTTTCCCTCAGGATTCCATGCTAATAAAGCAGATGCCTTCTTTATTTGTGCAGTAATGAGTTCCTTAGTGACTGCCTGTGAGTTGCCCTCCCTGGTGCTGGGAGGTGTGGCTTTTAACACCTCATGATCGAATGCCTCATGTACAGACTACATTCATCTGGAAGGAATCTGGTAGGCGCACTCGAAGGACTGTTAACATCTCTTACAATTTCATGTTTTGGCAGGTAAACCTAGCCTTTAAGCAGCCTGGAAAGAGGCTAGAGCATCAAGGAATTAGAATTGAATTTGTAGGTCAAATTGGTGAGTTTTAAAATAGTATTACTTTTTTCCTTTGACTGAAGAGGGTTGGATTTGGTAGTTAAGTAATTGAATTAGAGCTTAGCTTATGAGAAGAGGAAACTGATTATATATAATGAAAGAGGACCTAGCATAGTCATCCATGCATCTCAGTTGTATTTAATGATATGTGCCTGGTTCTGCTTTTTCTTAGACTCTGCTAGTAAAAAATTAAAGAAGCTGTGTAAACTACCAGCCTTGAAAAATAATCACGCTGTCTCCCATCTGCCTTCGTTTTTCACCAGCCTTACTCACCACCACCACCACCTTCACCTCCATCTCATTCTTGGGGTTACCCATTGCATTTGTCTCCTGAGCTAGTGTCTACCTGTAGCCAGACCCCTCCTGAATAGAAAATTCTACGTAAAGAGAAAAGGAATAAATTCTTCTTGGCTTAAATCAGATTGTGTCCATTTCCATGTGGGAGTCTCAGAGACACTCTGGAGTAGCAGAAAGCAAAGCTATATATGTCTATCTTTTGATGCTGAGGAGTTAGGAAAGGAAGTGTGTCTTACTTAGACACTCACTGTAACTAGATTTAAAAATCCAGCTAATTTTTAAAGTACCCGAGCTGGAATGGTAGCTATTTACATGCCTATTATGGGTGAGACTGAACTCAAGAGCACGTCATAGCAGCTAACTGGTGCTAGTTTTATTCTTCCATGTAGTGTAGCTCTATGAGAGTGATATATGCTTTACTTGAAGGACAGCGACAGAAAAGGGCGAGCAGCTTTCTGTCACGAGTTGTTCCTATGGCACACTGGAGTTTATTAGTGTCCAAGTGGATGTGATGAGGGGATAAAATTGAAATCTTAGCCCTAGATTATTAAAGTAGAAGCATATTTAACTAATTCTTCTGGTAAAAATTTGTTTAGGCAATAGAAGCTTGGGTTTCATTGAACTGGATATTAAGTATAATTGGTCTTTTTGCTGTTTTAAATCTCTTAGAGCTTTTCAATGACAAGAGTAATACTCATGAATTTGTAAACCTAGTGAAGGAACTAGCCTTGCCTGGAGAGCTGACTCAGAGCAGAAGCTATGACTTTGAATTCATGCAAGTTGAAAAGCCATATGAGTCATACATCGGTGCCAATGTCCGCCTGAGGTATGGTGTGCGTGAGACTGTACAGACTTGAACCAGAAAACCCTGCTGCTACTGACGCCCTACTCAGACTTGTGATTACAGTTCTGAATGGAAGGCTTAACATTTAAATAGTCTGTTACAGACTTTGTTTCACTTGACTGACAATGATTTGAAATAATCGTGGCTGTTAACATTATGAATTCAAAGATGTTTCAGTTTTACAATTCTGTTGTATGAATTTTATTATTAGTTACTTCAGATCTTTAGTTTCCTACTGAATCCCATTTAGCTTATGGTTAAGAGATAATAACCCAGAGGTTGATGGTCAGGGTTACACAAGCAAAGGGAAGAACTGAAGCAGGACTGCAGTTTTCTTTAACCTTTGCTTCTCTTTATTTGTGTGTGGGCACTTGCACGTCTGTGCACATCTGAAGGTCACAGGACAACTTCCAGTTGGTTCTCCCATTCCAGGAGTTGAACAAGATTGTCAGGCTGGGCAGCAAATGCTAGTCCCCGCTGAGCCACCTCACGGACTAGCATCCCATTTTCTAAAGTCTCACTCTAGTTCTTTCCCTGAAGTCTATGCAGGAGGCCCTAGCTGCCTCCAAGACCAGGGTAGTTAAATATTTAAATCTTAACGTAGTGAGTCCAAGAGCCTTCTTTTTCCTGTTTAATATTGTGTTACTCATTTGGGATTGTGTTTGGCAGCACAAAAGCTAAATACTTGTGCCTTGACAAGATTTGAAAAATCAGCAGGCCAATGGTAGTCCTCCAAAGTCATTTCAAAAGTATTTACTTGTAAAACTGAATTTTGTATTTTTTCATTTGGAGGCATTAAAAACAAAAACAAAAACAAAACAAATAAACAAAACAACAACAACAACAACCACAACACCATCGGGGAGCCAGAACGAGCATAGGTAGAGCACGCGCTTAGCCTGCAAAGGCCTTGGACTCACTCTCCAGTACAGAGCACCCCAAGTTTAGAGTCCTTATGAGAAAACAAATGGAGTCACGTGACACCTGGAACCCCAGCAAGGGGGAGCTGAGGTGGCTGACATTTGCTTGTTAAAGCTCCTGAATTTAACCCAGGAGGTTCACTTCTTCTCCTTGACTTTGTAGGTATTTCCTTAAGGTGACCATTGTGAGAAGACTGACAGACTTAGTGAAAGAGTACGACCTTATTGTTCACCAGCTCGCCACCTACCCAGAGGTCAACAACTCCATTAAAATGGAGGTGGGCATTGAAGACTGTCTGCACATAGAGTTTGAGTACAATAAGTCCAAGTAAGTACCAGATGGTCACTTCTGTGACCAGCACATCTGACAGACAGCTTAGAGCAGTAAAAGACTGCACACTTGTTTTCTTATTACTTAAGTGAAACATGTGCATTGTTGAAACTATAAGGTATATAGGAGTGAAAGGGGGACAATGTGATATAATTTTCATCTTTACTAACTGCTGAGCCACTGCTAATGTCTTCTTGTGTATCTTCCCAGAGGTAAGAAGGTGTGTCAGGCATGCTTTTATATATTGTACTTTAGAAAATGGTCTGACTTTGTTTATTGTATAATGACTTCTCGTTGTTGTTAGGGTGATGGTTTTTTGAGATAGGGTCTTTCTGTGTAGCCATAGCTGTCCTGGAACTTACTATGTAGACCAGGCTGGCTTTGAACTCATAGAAATCCACCTGCCTCTTTTTTGGAGTGCTAGAATTAAGGGTATACACCACTACTTCTGGTCTTGTGTAATGCCTTTTAAAATTGTATTATGGAGGGCTGGAGAGATGGCTCATCGGTTATGAGCGCTGACTGCCCTTCTAGAGGTTGCGAGTTCAGTTCCCAGAAACCACATGGTTTCATCAGATCTGAGGGATCTGATGTCCTCTTCTGGTGTGTCTGAAGACAGCAATAGTGTACTCACATGCATAAAGTAAATAAGTAAATCTTAAAAATAGAATGAGATTGAACAGTGTGAGGACGCCAGAGCCCACGATACTGTAGTGAGGGACAGGAGAATCTTCACAGACAGATCGCCCTCCAGTAGTTTGTTGGTTTGGTTTTTGTCTGTTTTGATGTTTTTCTGTTTTTTATTTGTTTTTATTTTTAATGTAGGAGTGCTCTGTCTGTATGTACACTTGGATGCCAGAAGAGGACATCGAATCCCATTATAGATAGTTATGAGACACCACGTGGCTATTGGGAATTAAACTCTGGATCTCTGAAAGAGCTGCCAGTGCCCTTAACCGCTGAGCCCTAATCTCCCCAGCCCTAAATTTAGATTTTTGAGACAAAAGTTGTATAGTCCAGTCTGGCCTCAAACTCTTGGTGCTCCTGTCTCAACTGGAATTTTAGGAATTTTATGACACTATCGTCAGTGTCATAGTCATAGCTCCTGTCTCAACTGGAATTTTGGAATTTTATGACACTATCATCAGTGTCATAGTAGTTGTTGACATGGTCTGATGTGCTTTAGCAATACAGGGCTCTGCAGTTCCATAGATTTCTAATACCATTATAGCTAAAATATTAATAACTCCTTAATATCAGTATGCCATCATGGTCAACATTTACATACTCCTACTTGTCACAGTTGTTGTCATTGATCATCTTCCTCTTTTTTTTTTTTTTTTTTTGAGAGTTTCTTTACATAGCTCTGACTGTCCTGAAACTAACTTTGTAGACAGAGCTGGCCTCCAACTCACAGAAATCCATCTGTCTCTGCCTCCCAGGTGCTGGGATTTAAGGCGTGTGCCACCATGACCAGCTCACATGGTTTGTTTAAATCAGCATTCAAACAAGAATACAGTATGTTATATTTGGTCTGTGTTTGTTTTTGTTTTTTGAGACAGAGTCTTTGTGTAGCCCTCGCTGTCCTGGAACTCACTCTGTAGACCTGGCTGGTCTCGAACTCAGAGATGCAATGCCTCTGCTCCTGAGTGCTGGGGCTAAAGGTGTGCGCCATCACACCCATCTATGTGTGCTCTATCTGCTTGTACACTTGCATGCCAGAAGAGGGCATCAGATCTCATTACAGATGGTTGTGAGCCACCATGTGGTTGTTGGGAATTGAACTCAGGACCTCCGGAAGAACAGTCAGTGCTCTTAACCACTGAGCCATCTCTCCAGCCCTAAAGTTTGTTAAAGAAGCAGTTGTGCTATTTACCCTCTCCTTTTAAGTGATTTTTTTTTTTTCAGTAGCTGTTACTCCCAGGTTTGCATCACTGAAGCAGGTCACATACGCCTTTGATATTGTCCATAAAACCATCAGGTAGTTTGGAACCTGAGAAGCTGTCACGGAAGTCTTTCCTTCCTTGACAGCTTTTTTTGTGTTACTCAGTGCATAGGTTCTTGTGTTAATTCTGGTTCTGGGAGGAAGCAGAGAAATAGTCCTGAGGATTGGAGGTATTCTCAAGTTGTTACTTCATGATTTCATGGTTTACTTACTGTTGGGGTCTGGAAATCACCACACAAACCATGCATACACCAATCTCAGTTAAACAAGAATAGTTTATTGAACACACACTGTAGTACTGATGTCCAGGACCACAAGAAGGAAAAACCTAACTGTGGCTCTCAGAGTAGACTTTTTACAGGAAAGACCAGGTTCAAAGGGCAAGGAGGAGAGAAGCTGGCTTACTAGGCAAAGCATTATCAGCTGACCTTTGGTAGTGGGGTGGGGTGGGGAGAGGTGAACAGGGGACGTGGAGAACACTGAGATGACAGAGCATGAGTAGTATAATCATATCCTTTTGGATTATTAGGAGCATTCTTCAGTGTCAGCCACAAAAACCACAGTGAGCTCATACATAGGTACAGGAAGGGCTGCCTGATGGGCAGCTCTGACTCAAGATATTTTAGACTTAACAGTTCATATTGACTTTGATTTGATTCGTTCTATGTAAAGCTTTGTGGAATTTCTTTTTTTTTTTTTTTTTTCTTTTTTTTTTTTCGGAACTGGGGACCGAACCCAGGGCCTTGCGCTTGCTAGACAAGCGCTCTACCACTGAGCTAAATCCCCAACCCCTTTGTGGAATTTCTTAAGAAAAGCAAACTTCATACAGCACATTCTGAGCATATAGAACAAAATGGTATGTGGTCAGCATGTCCTTGAGCCAAGTCACTTCTCTATGTCAGCGACTGGCAGACATGGAACAAAATGGTGACAGCTTATTTTGGGGTGTGTGTGTCAGACCATAACATTTACTAAATACAGTGTGGCTAACTAAACCCCTGAGTATAGGCCCCGGGTCTCTTTCGTTTTGGCTAGATGCTCTATTCAGCCCTTATAACACTAACTCTTAGGCAGGGGCTTTAGTGCTGAAAAACAGTATTTGTTAAATAAACATCAACGTGAGGTCTTGTTTTTCCATTCAGTTAAGTGTTTGAGTGCTCTGAAACGAACTTTTTTTAGATTTATTTATTTTAAATTCTTTTTTTTTAAAGATTTATTTTATTCATATGAGTACACTGTAGCTGTCTTCTGACACATCAGAAGAGGGCATCAGATCCCATTACAGATGGCTGTGAGCCACCCTGTGGTTGCTGGGAATTGAACTCAGGACCTCTGGAAGAGCAGTCAGTGCTCTTAACCTCTGAGCCATCTCCAGCACCTGAGAACTTTTTTTTTTTTTTTGTAAGTGCCCCGAGGGGGTGCACTGTTCCTGGAGGTGCTGCAAAACCAGGTCGATGCGTGGAGTGGACGGAGCAAGCTCCTATTCCAACTCCTAGTTCCAAAGATCCATTTAATATATCGTCCTCAGATAGAGGACGATCAGATATTAAACTGACAAGAACAGATACTACACTTGATCTTAGCCAAAAGGCCAAGAATGGATGAGAACTAACTTGTAAGTGAGACAATTAACTGGGCTAATTATTCCCTCAGGTATATTTGTAGTCAAGCAGAAGTTTGGTTTCATACTTACATAATACACTGATTAACACTGTTTTGAGAGAGGATGTTAACGAATGAATAGTTTCAATGGTTTTTGAGATAGTTATTTTCCTTGAGGTAATCTGTTGAGCTAATCTATTATCCTTGTTGACTTGTCTCACTTGTTGTTGTTGTTTGAAACTGATAAATGGTATGTAACACATCTTCCTTCCAAATAGGTATCATTTAAAGGATGTAATTGTTGGAAAAATTTACTTCTTATTAGTAAGAATAAAAATACAACACATGGAGTTACAGCTGATCAAGAAAGAGATCACAGGAATTGGTAAGTTGAATATAAATTTTTAGTTAATGTTAAAATTCCTTGTTAGGTGAAACTTTAGAAATCTTAGACTGTTAGCATAAGTTTGGAATTGACGTTGGATGTTAGCTTTGCCAGTTAAAGTTTTGCTGTAGTTCAATACTTTTACAGAACAGTTCTGAGCTGAATGTACCGGCAAGCCCTACAGGCTGAACCCAGGCATGGAGACCACTGGGTTCTTAATTTTGTAATGGGTACTTAGAAACATCTGTTTTTTAAAGTCAGGTATTTAGATTTGAGTTAAAATGTCCTAGGGAGTTAATGTAGAGTTGAGTGTGCACGCCATGTAAGTGCTCCTTCAGCTTGGTGAGGTCTTTGTTAAAATTGACTCTACAGGGAAGGTTCCTGGGCGACTTCAGAGAAAGCCTTCATGTGGAGCTTCGATGTGAGTCACTGCCTTCTCTTTCAGCATAGTGTAAAACTGGTGGCAGGAACTGTGAGGGTGACTGTGAACCGGTGTAGCTGTGGGGAGACTGACGTATACAGGCGAGCGGTGAGTTCAGGAGTAGAGCAAAGATTAGAAAGGAGGGCCAGAGGAGGTAAGGCAGCACTGAAGCAGTGTGGCTGAGAACAGGGCAGGCTTCACCTCTGGGAACAGTCGAGTGAGCGCCATCTCCATTGTTATCCTAGGACCCAGCACCACAACAGAGACAGAAACAATCGCTAAGTATGAAATAATGGATGGGGCGCCAGTAAAAGGTAACTCAACCTCACTCATCTTTATTTCTACTGATACAAGTCTTACCGTACATCTCTACTGGCCCTGGAACTTTCTCTGTCAACCAGGCTCGCCTTGAACTGGTGGTAACCCTCCTACCTGTGCCTCCCAAGTGCCAAGATTACAGATGTGCACCACTGCACCTGGCTTCATTTACCTAAATATATTTTTATTTAATTTGTTTTATATTTTATGTATATGGATGTCTTGTTTGCATATATGTGTATACCATGTGCATGCCTGGTACCTGTGGAGGCCAGAAAAAGACATCCTATTCCTGGAGTTGGAGGTACAGATGGTTGTGGGTGCTAGGGATCAACCTGGATCCTCTGGAAGAGCAGTCAGTGCTTTAAGCCATTGAGCTACCCTCCAGCCCCTAAAACTCTTCCACCCATTATTTACTTGTATGTGAGGAGAGGTTGTGTTTGCACTGATAGGCATGTGCCATGTATACATGCACATGTCATAGGACAGTCTGTAGGTTTTCTGCTACCACTGTGTCCTCAGGCTTGGGAGCAAGGGACTTACCTGCTTAGCCTTCTTGCAGCCTTTCAGTTACAACTGTGTGTGTGTGTGTGTGTGTGTGTGTGTGTGTGTGTGTGTGTCAGTGCTCGTGGCACTTGAACTTCACTGTTTATTTAGTGTGAAAGTATACATTCTTACAGTTCATAGTGGCCAGCCGGGCACACCTTTAGTCCCAATGCTCAGGAGTCAGCAACAGGTATTTTGTGAAATCTAGAGAGTTCCAGGATAGTTAGGGCCACATAGAAAGATCTCGTCACAAACAAACAAAAAAGCTAAAAACAGCAAAGACAAAAAGCTTAGACTGTTACCTTTCTTTCAGTACTATAGTGTAAGCCCAGGACCCTCACTGCATGATAGGCAAGCACTGTCTGTTTGAGCTGTCTGTCCAGCTGTCTTTTAACTTCCATTATTATTATGGTTTTAGTGCAGACACACGTGCTGTGCCTACATGTAGAGGTCAGAGGACGACTTTGAGGATTGACTGACTTTCTCCCTTTGCCTTGGTTGCAGGAATGGAGCTCAGGTTTGCCATGCCTGCACAGCATGTGTCTTCCTGCGAGGCTGTCCTCTCGCTGGCTCTTGTATTTTTGAGGCAGAGCTTTACTAAGTTGCCCAGGGAGTCATTTGTTGTTGTTTTAGACAAGGTCAAATGGTCACGCTTACTGTGTAGCCATGGATGACTTTGAGCTCCTGATCCTCCTCCCTCACCCCTGAGTGCTGGGATTACAGGCGTGCACCACCATGACCTGCTTACACACTTTACTCTTTAGTGTGAGGCCAGCGAAACCAGCGTTCACGTTAGTTTTTGTCAAGTTAATACAGACTAGATATACTGGGAAGAGAAAATCCAAATTGCAAAAATGCCTGTGTAAGGGGTTGGGGACTTAGCTCAGTGGGAGGGCCATTGCCAAGCAAGCGAAAGGCCCTGGGTTCGGTCCCAAGCCAAAAAAAAAAAAAAAAAAAAAAAAAAAAAAAAAAAGAAAAAGAAAAAAAAATGCCTGTGTAAGTTAGGCTTGTCAGAAAGTCTTTTCGTGATTAATGATTGGTGTGGGAAGGGCCAGCCCACTGTGGACAATGCCACCCCTTGGCAGGTGGTCCTGGGTTTTGTAATAAAGCAAAGGGGAGCAAGCCATGGAGAGCAAAGGGTGGTAAGGGGCACTGCTTTATGGTCTCGGCTTGAGTGCGGCCTCTGGGTTTCTGCCTTGAGTTCCTCCCTTGGATTCCCTCAGTGGTCTGTGATACGTAAGCCAAGTAAACCCTTCTGCCCTGTTACTTTTGGCCATGGTCTTTAGCTGATAACAGAGGGCAGCCTAAGACATAATACTCTCCGGTTTTCTTACTCTGTTAATGTTTGTCGACTGCCAATTACGAATAAGACATTGTAGTTTTTAGGTGTTATGAGGTTCCTTACTATTCTTGAACTGTTTACACCTTCTTTCTGAGATGAAACTAAGTGCAAAGAACTTAAAACACTTGTTACAGCTTATAGAGGGAGTCACTGTAAAGTGGGCATTTGGCCCAGGCCCACACGTGTGCTCTTTTTGCTATGCTATGTAATACTAGTTTGTAAAATTCCAGGAGCTCAAATTTTTATATATAAATTTTATGTACATGAAATCCCAACCAACCCGTAGGTTGCTGAAGCAGGATGACTGCTGTGAGCTCAAAGCCAGCTTGGGCTGGAGTACAGACTGCCTCAGAACCCTTCAAACCAAAGTCAGCCAACGGAGCCAGACCGATGGCTCACGAGGCAAAGGTGCCTTAGGGAGGCTCGTGCCTTCAGGGCTTATAAGCAGGCAATGGCTGCTGGGGAGGGAGGAACACTTTCTTTAGTGGTGTAGTCCCTGGTAAGGTGTCCATGCTCAGTGTAAACAATGCTTGTTTATGTAAGCTCCTGTAAGTAGCCCTATTTGAACTCCTTGGTTTGTTCTCTCTCTCTCCCTCTCCCCCCCCTTTCCCCCCCTCTTCCTGTTTCTGTCTCTTTGTCTCTCTCATTGGTGTGTCCTTTCTCTCTTATTGGTTTGTATTTACACACGCGCGCGCACACACACACACACACACACACACACACACACACACACACACACGATGAGCATAGAAGGTGACTCCTCACTGGAAAGAGGAAGTGGTGGATCAGCAGGGGTTGGAGGAGCAATAAGACGATGCTGGAGAGTGAACATGACATGATCAAAGCACATTCTATACATGTATGAAAGTGTTGAAATGGAACCCATCATAATTTATGTATGCCAATTAAAATATTTATATGATATTAAATACACATAAATGGCTGGGTATGGTGTTTTCATGAATTTTAACTAATATTTGGAACAGAAAGACTAACAACAGTTCAAGGCTAGTCTGCGCTATTTATGGAGACCCTGTCTCAAGCAGGGGCCAGGAGAGAGAAAAAGAGGGACAAAGGGAAGGTGGGGAAAACAGAAGACGTGATATTACATAATCGAAGTAACATTTCCTTTTTCCTGGAATTGAAGATTGAACCTGGGGTCCTGAGCAGGCATGTATTCTATCACGAAGCTAGAGCTGTCTCTCCAGTCTATAATCTTTATACTTCTCTCTCTCTCTCTCTCTCTCTCTCTCTCTCTCTCTCTCTCTCTCTCTCTCGTTTTTTAAGACAGGTTTCTCTGTGTAGCCTTGGCTGTCCTAGAACTCGCTATGTAGACCAGGCTGGCTTTGAACTCACAGCATTCCACCTGCTTCTGCCTCCCAAAGTGCTGGGATTAAAGGCACATACTACCAATGCCTGGCTCCAGTTGAGAGCATTGGCTGCTCTTCCAGAGGTCCTTAGTTCAATTCTCAGCAACCACATGGTGGCTCCCAACCCTCTGTAAAGAGATCTGATGCCCTCTTCCGGCCTGCAGGTGTACATGGAGCAGAGCCCTCATACATAAAAAAAGAATATATAAATGAATATAATCTTTGAAAATGAAGGCATGTTATTCATTTTGTGTATGTTTAGGTGCATGCGGGTGCATGTGTGTAAGTGTGTGAGCCAGGCGGGTGCATGTGTGTAAGTGTGTGAGCCAGGCGGGTGCATGTGTGTAAGTGTGTGAGCCAGGCGGGTGCACGTGTGTAAGTGTGTGAGCCAGGCGGGTGCACGTGTGTGTAAGTGTGAGCCAGTGCACGTGGTGCACGTGTGTGGGTGTGTGAGCCAGGCAAGGGTGCATGTGTGTAAGTGTGTGAGCCAGGCGGGTGCATGTGTGTAAGTGTGTGAGCCAGGCGGGTGCATGTGTGTAAGTGTGTGAGCCAGGCGGGTGCATGTGTGTAAGTGTGTGAGCCAGGGGGTGCATGTGTGTAAGTGTGTGAGCCAGGCGGTGCATGTGTGTAAGTGTGTGAGCCAGGCGGGTGCATGTGTGTAAGTGTGTGAGCCAGGCGGGTGCATGTGTGTAAGTGTGTGAGCCAGGCGGGTGCATGTGTGTAAGTGTGAGCCAGGCGGGTGCACGTGTGTAAGTGTGTGAGCCAGGCGGGTGCACGTGTGTAAGTGTGAGCCAGGCGGGTGCATGTGTGTAAGTGTGAGCCAGAGTCAGCTATGGATATCGTCCTTAAGGAGAACTGTCTGTCCACTTTGGTTTTTGAGTAGGGTTTTGGGACCTGGGGCTTGCTGCAAAGTAGTTAGGGAGCCCTGGGACCCGCCACCTGCCTCTGGTTTCCCAGTGCTGGGATTAGAAGTGCGTGCCAGCAGGCCTGGCTTTTTACATGGGTAGTGGAATTTGAGCTCAAATCTTAATGCTTGTACAGTAAGCACTTTAACAATTGAGCTCTTTCCCAGTCATTATTTTGCTTTGGATGAATTAGTAATATACTTTATAGACATACACTGATGAAATCATGGTAAAATTTTAGAGCAGAAATGCATCTACTTCTAAACAACACTTAGTGGCTGGAACTGTTCTAGTCTCTTTATGTCGTTTAACCTCCCAACACAGTTCTTACAGTTTTGCTACAAAATGAGTGCTGTTGTTACTGCCAGTTTCACAATGGCTAAACCCCACGAGCCAAGGATTCCTGGCTACACACAGGTTGCTCTAGGGCAGTGCTTCTCAACTAGGATCAGCTCCCTGAGAGGCATTTGACATTGTTCTGAGAAATGTTATACCGTCTGCTCCTGGCATCTGGTGGTGTTGCAAGTGTGTAGAACTATCCTACAAGAAGGAGTCATCTGTCCCCAAGTGTCAGCAGTGACAGACTAGACACTGCTTATCTCAGGTGCTGTCCATGACTCCTTAGTCCTAAGTTTTATGTGAATATATTTAATTAGGTGAGAATTAAATGTTAATGCTTTTCTTTCAGGAGAATCTATTCCGATAAGATTGTTCTTAGCAGGATATGACCCAACCCCCACAATGAGAGATGTGAACAAGAAGTTTTCAGTAAGGTACTTTTTGAACCTCGTGCTTGTTGATGAGGAGGACAGAAGGTACTTCAAGCAGCAGGTAGGACTTTCTTTCTGGGGCAGGCAGACCTGACAGTGCCTTCTCTAAAGCTTATTGTGCTGAGCAAGTGGGGCTTGAGTGTGAGTGGGAACATGGTTTGCCTCAGTAGACATTGTAAGAGAGCTTTTCAGCCTTTCCACAGGACTAGAGAGGAGTTATACTTTTATTATTATTTTTTTCAAGATTTATTATATGTATATGAGTACACTGTAGCTGTCTTCAGACACACCAGAAGAGGGCATCGGATCCCATTACAGATGGTTGTGAGCCACCATGTGGTTGCTGGGATTTGAACTCAGGACCTCTGGAAGAGCAGCCAGTGCTCTTAACCACTGAGCCATCTCTCCAGCCTAAGATGAATTTTACTTTGTCAGCCCTTTTATTTTTCTCCTGAACAAGTTTTATACCCCCAAATAAAAACATCTACTATTTATGGTATTGGGCAATAAAGAACAGAGAATGGCGAAAAGCAAACAAAAATTTTACCCCCACAATGATTAGTTTTAGGTATGTTTTATACAGTCCCTTTTTTAGTTTTGGTGGGATGGAATCTGGGGCCCTGGGTAAGCCCTCTCTTGTTGCAGTAAAAATTAAAATGAAGGGACCAGTTCTGTATGTACCCTGGCAGTTGCGCTCTCACTAGTTCTGGCTCCCTCCGGTGGGCCTTTGGAACTAATTTATCTCAGCAGGTCCACGCTGCCCCTAACTACTTTGTGACCCGCTGTCCTCGATTCCCCCACTGCCTGCCCTTACTCATAGCCCTCTTGACTGGTTTCCACCACGCCAGGCATACACATCCCAATTCTGTGGAAGGCCCGGTGCATTTGGCCACCATACACTCTTGAACTCAATTGAGTCGCCACATGAAAGAATACATTGCACAATATCCAATTGATAAGATATAGTTTGCCCATCTAGACAACACAAAGTCCTGTACATATTCATCCCCTAGGAATAGTCATAACAACCTGCAATATGTCCAGAGAGGAATCTTAACATCCACTACCATGTTCGTTCGTTCTCTCTCTCTCTCTCTCTCCCCCACCCCTCCCCTTGCTCCTGCCTCCTCAGCCTCTAAAAATTTTTTCTCCCTCCCATCCTTCCTTCTCGTCCAATCACAGGCCTCGTTCTATCATCTACCTGCCATCACCTGCATAGTGACATCACCCTACACTTCCTTGCACCTCTTCTTTCCTCCTGCTGTGGAGAGAGGTCTTACTCAGTTGCCCAGGCAGGCCTTGGATCTTTAGTTCTACCATAGCACGAATCACCAGCCCTAGCATTGAAGAGTGTCTTGAATGTGTTTTTATTATCAAAAGGATCACTTCCTAACACCTGTTCCCTTACTGTGTCCCAGTCACCCCAGTCCATTGAGCCCAGGGCTTTTACTTGCTAGGCTAATACTCTATGGCTGAACCACATCCTGCCCTTGGTTGGTTTTTCTTCTTTCCCTAGGTTTTTGGAAAACAGGGTCTTGCACTGTAGTTCATGCTTACCTCAAATTCTCAATCCTCTTGCCTTGCTTCTTGCTGAGATCATAGGCATGAAGTATGTATGTCCCATGCTTAACTATCAATTTTTCTAATGTCTTTAGTTGATAGATTTTTGAAGTTATCATCTCATCCCTAATAAGTAGTTATGTCTTTTAGAATACTCAGTTCTGATACCTTTTGTTAAGTGTAATATAAACTTTTTATCATTTGAGAATTAAATAGCCTTTGAGGAGTCCTGAGTAGGACTAATTAGAATGGTTGCCTACCGTGGATTAATAAGAGGATCAATTAAGTGTTCCATAGCCAAGTCAGAAATTAACTTGTGCTAGCTAGGCACGAGCAGCCACGAGGCATGAGGGTCACAGAGTTTGAGACTAGTCTGTAGTCTGGGCTACATGGCAAGCCCTGGCTCATAAGGACCACTTAGGGCTGGAGAAGGGGCCCATTAGTTAAGAGCACTGGTTGGGCTTGCAGAGAAACCAGATTTGCTTCCTGGTACCCACACTGCTCAGATGACTTCTCTAGGTACCAGACACCCACACACGGCACACATACACACATTCAGGCTAAACACTCACACACACACAATACATTTAAACAGGAAAAATCCCAGTCATTTATGACTTGAAGCAGGAATTTAGAAGAGGAGAAATTGGGATTGATAGACAGTGCCATGGAGATTAGGGAGTGGTGTAGGGGAAGAGGTAGGCAGCTTATTTGGCATACATCAGAGCAGAGAATAACTCAGTTTGGGAGAGGCATTTAGGGAGGGAAGGAAGGTAGCATCTGTAAATTAATGTAAGGAATGGTGGGCAAGGTATGGCGGGCCTCGCATGTTTGGAAACTCATCCTGGAAGTACTAGGAACTATCAAAGAGCAATATAAGCAGCACTTATAAGACAGGCAGTGTGGGCTCCAGTGAGATGGCGCACCGGGCAGAGGTGCTTCCTGCCAACCAGACCTGAGTTCATCCCCCAGAGCCTCCAGGTGGAAGGAGAGAACCAACTTCAGAAGTTGTCCTTTAGCCTCACACGTATGCTGTGACATGCATGCATACACAGACACACAAAATGTACAAATTAATACACGTAACATGGCAGTGATGTGAAGGGTGGCTTAGACATGGGTCTTCCTGTGTCCCAGGAAGCAGGCTCAGTGCTCTAAGGCCATGAAGGGGCTCGGTCTCTGATGAAGGCGGTGGAGCCTCAGCTGATTGGGGGGTTTTCTAGAGCAACAGCACTAGGACTTTGTGAGTGCGAGAGGGAAGGGCTACCGCGGGAAAGTGGGAGTCTTTGGTACAGAGGAACTGGGATTGTCTTACAGCTTAAAATTGAAGATTCTTGGGCTGGGGATTTAGCTCAGTGGTAGAGCATTTGCCTAGCAAACGCAAGGCCCTGGGTTCGGTCCCCAGCTCCGAAAAAAAGAAAAAAAAAAATTGAAGTTGCAGCCAGTATTTCCACGGTGAACATCTAAGACGTTCCAGGACACTTCATTTCTATCTTGCATTTCCCCTAGGAGATTATCCTGTGGAGGAAAGCACCTGAGAAACTGAGAAAACAGAGGACGAACTTTCACCAGCGATTTGAATCTCCAGAATCGCAGGCGTCTGCAGAGCAGCCTGAGATGTAAGCAAGCGGGACAGAGCAACGAGTGCAAGAGCCGGGCCGAGGGGGGCCAGCGGTTCAAGATGGCCGCGGCGTGGGGCCGTCCCAGCCCCAGCTCCGTGTCTGCTAGTCTTCTTCTCCCAGAGTGCTGCGTTTATTACAGTGTGATTAAAGGGTCTCTGTGTACATACATCCTAAAACGTGCTTCTTGGGGACACTGGGGTTCCTAAGCTGCCTTGTGTTTTCTTCTTTACTGCACACTGACAAGCACCCAGAGGCATAAACACTGAGGACTTTGTGAGTAGACTGGTATTTGTAAGTTTGCTTTCTTTATGCATAATATTGAAAATCCTTTTCTGTTTTCATGCTAATGATTACCTCTTATTCTCTATGTGCAAAAAATTAAATATTTTTGTTCAAGTAAAATGAGCAAACCTGAGCAGCCCCATGCCTGCCGAGTGTCGCAAGGCTCTCAGTATTTTGAGAACTGTTTACTTTACATGTGTGTCCAAAGCCAGCCCGGTTACATGGTGGGCGCTCCTGAACCTGCCATGCCACAGCCTCCCGAACTTTAACCTTCGGGGTCTCTGAGGTATACGAAAAATGTTCTCCCCAGGGATTACACCGGTCACCGTGGCCCTCTAGCCCATTATTAACCCTTTTGCTCTTACTTTCTTTATCATGATGTAGGTTCTGCAGTGTGGGGTCGACACATTGGCATTTTAGAACTTGTTAAACCTGTATCATTTTTCCATAAAGACTTTGAAACATGTACATATATTTTAATTTAAGGACTCTTTTCCATGTATATGCAAATAGTCACCTAGGAATGAGTGAGCTTGGGAGAACCAGCCAATGCATATACAAGTGTCCGTAGCCAGACATTTTCTTGTTAACTGGAATATTGGCTAGTTCAGACCTAACTTCACCTAGTCTATTTAAAAAAACAAAACAAAAACACTAAATTCACATCGTTTGTTGAGTTGCTCTGAAGAAGCCTGCAGTCAGCTGAGGGCAGACACACTGCTGAGGTGCATGGGGCAGGGGACGCCTGCGCTGTGGTGGTGCCCTCTCACCCGGGGCTGTTGGCCTCTGTACACTGCAGTGTTCTTGATCCGCCTCAGTGCAGGGGTGTGAGTTAGCCTTACGTTCTGAGGAAGCTGGGCAGCCCGACTCTGTTTCCTTAAACCTTCTTTTTACTATGGTGGCACTTTGATAAAGTGGCCAGCAACCAGCCCTGGCCAGAGATTCCATGTTCCCTGTCCTGGAGCAGCTATTGCAAATGTGGACTTCTAAGAATGGCCATGTTTTCCTTCTTGCAAGTGCCTGTTCAGAGTTTCAAAGTTTCAAAATGCCAAATATTTTCATGGTCACTTGCATGTATAATCTAGGAAATATTCAAAGAGATTTTGAAAAACAATTGTATTTAACCAGCCTCAAGTTGTGCAACTATGATATATATATAATAAATAATTTGAAACAGAAACTAAGCTTGTAGTTAAGTAAAATGACTTTATTCTCAATCTTGTCATTGTTAACAGATTGAACACAGGATTGCCCAATGGTTAGGAACACACAGTTATAACAGTAAATTTTTATAAATAGTACTGGCTTCAGGTTTGTTAAATTTGGCTTTTAGGCTTTATTTATTTTATGTGTATTGCTATTCTCCCTGCAAGTATGTCTGTGCAGACATATGGGCAGTGCCCAAGGAGGGCAGAAGAGGGCATTAGATGTCCTGGGGCTGGAGTTCTAGATGGTTGTGAGCAGCCATGAGGTACTGGGAACTAAGCCGAGGTCCACTGGAAGAGCAGCCAGTGCTGTTGTCCATTGAGCCATCTCTCCAGGTTCACTGGCTTCAGTTTTAAGTAGTTACATAAGCTTTTAATTAATTTGTTTAAAACGAATATAAAATGCTTATTCACTCCACATGAGACTTTCCTGGTGCATAACCAACTTAAAATTTGGAGATTTCAGTCAAAAGTTGGTAAATAAAGTTAACTGTAGGCTAACTCTGTCTGGCCACTGCAGACTATAGTGTCAAAGAAGTTCACAATCTTAGGCACATCTCAGGATCACTTCAGGAGCGTTAGAAAAATGGTCACAGCTGGATCTCACCCAGACGGTAAAATCACTCTCCCAGCACTTGTGATAGAGGCAGGAGGGCTACAAGTTCAAGGGCAGCCTGGTCTACATAGTGAGTTCTAGGTTAGACAGAGCTGTGTAAACAGACTTCATCTTAAAAAAGATTGTTTTTCATAGATTGGGGCATCAACATAAAAACAAGATTATCCAGGCTTGAAGAGACACTGATCATGCTTCTTGTTTTAAGATGGTCTCTACAGCCAGGGCTGGTCTCAAATTCACTATATAGTTGAGGATCTCCTTAAAATACATTTTAAAAAATTAAAAAGAGGGTTTCGTAGTTCAGGCTAGCTTTGAACTTCTTACACACCAGGGTGATCTTTAACTTGTGATTCTTCTGTCTCTCCTCCCCATTGTTTGTAATATAGGCATGCACCACCATGCCTGGTTTATGCGGTGCTTAGACTCCACGGCCCATGGCTTTTGGCATGCCAAGCAATCACTCTGTCAATGGAGGCTAGCTTGACTCTGCCCCTGTGGCTTTTACCTCTGCAGGAGCTTACAGTTTTAAACTTTTCAGGCATTTGCAAAAGCATAGTAAGGAAAACATGCACCTTTTTTTAAGAGTTGGATGTTCTGGGAATCTTTTCTTTTCTTTCTTTTTTTTTTTTTTTTCCGGAGCTGGGGACGGAACCCAGGGCCTTGCACTTGCTAGGCAAGCGCTCTACCACTGAGCTAAATCCCCAACCCAGTAGGCTTTTACATCATAGCCAGACTCCACATTGCAAAGCACACCTCAGCCCCAGTTATGTCTGACTCCATAGACCTGCGGGCTTCCCACTCTCGCTCCACTCAAATCCTAGTAAGGCTATCCTGGGAACCTTGTTTGTTTAAGACAGGGTCTCGGGGTTGGGGGGATTTAGCTCAGTGGGGTTGGGGATTTAGCTCAGTGGTAGAGCCCTTGCCTAGGAAGCGCAAGGCCCTGGGTTCGGTCCCCAGCTCCGAAAAAAAAAAAAAGAAAAAAAAAAAAAAGCCAAAAACAAAAAAAAAAAAAAAAAAGACAGGGTCTCAGTATTTAGACTTGGCTTGCCTAGAACTCTTTGCAGACCAGTTTGGCCTCAAATTCAGACTACTCCTGCCTCAAAAGTGTGCACCACCATTTGGCTTTTTTTCTCCCCTTTGTTGGATTTTTAGAGTTTAACATTGGATGAGGAGAGAGAAACAGGAGGAGGAAGGAGAGGAGGAGGAAGGAGAGGAGGTGGAGGAGGAGGAGGAGGAGGAGGAGACAGAAACAGGAGTGGGAGGAAGAGGTGGAAGAGGAAGAGGAGGAGGAGGGATGTGGAGTTAGTTGGGAACCTTGGGAGTAGAGTGAGAATTGTAAGGCAGAGGGAGAGAATCTTGTTTCTGAGGGGGTGAACTGGTCAGGGTAAGCTAACAAGTTTCCAAAGTGAGTACTCCGGACTAGGAGTGGGATAGTGTTGGAGGACACAGATTTTGAGCCAGGCATCCCCATGTACAACAGTTAGCCAATGAATCAATATAAGGAAATAGATTGAAGTGTTCTGGGGTCCTTGTGACCTTAGCCAGATGGCTTGGGTAGTGGCGGGGTCCAGGGAGTCTTCTGCTGGCCAGCTTATTTTATATGAAGGCCAACTGACCTCACAAAAACAATTTTTCCTTAATGAGGGTTATACTGTAATTGTCCCTAAAACCGTGGGGAAATTTAATAATGCATTGTAGGGGAGATCTGGTTGGAATAGGTGGTCCCTAGTGTGGAGAAAAGTTTACATAACTCCAGGAAGCAAAGGGTCAAAGGGACTAGATTGGAGAAGGCAACATTGAAGACGAGGCAACCTCAAGGGAGATCTTTTGAGTTTAGGACAGAGAAGAGGAGATAGGCCCAGGAGTGTACTTGCTCTCATGGCTGGAGAACTCTTGTCCTAGGAAGAAAAGAATCAGGGTAGCTAGCAGACAAAAGACAAAGAGGACAGAACTTAACTGGAACTGCCAGTATTATCCCAGGGAAGAGACTTAACACTGCTTATGTAACAGAGTATGGGTTGCTCCCTGAGAAGTGAGGGGGTATACTCCAGGTTAGCTTCTGGTTGTCACTAAGTCAAAGACCAGACCAACTCTCCTATCCTTGAGACAGACAACCAAAGGACTACTGTCTACTTCTCGTCCTCTTTCTGTCCAAAAGCCCTTTCTGTACTCCACCCCTCGATGGTGACTTCCCTTGCCTCAGTGCTTGGGGCCAGTGAAATTGCTTGAGAGCGGCTTCCCAATAAACCTGCCTTTACTATAATCGAATCTGACTTGATTTGGCTCATTTCACTGGCAGAGAAATAACCTATCAGAACTAAGGTGATTTATCAGACCCCGGGTGTCTTCAGAAAACAGGAATTCAGCGAGATGTGATGATTCATGCCTTTCATTCTAGCACTTGGGAGGCAGAGGCAGACAGGATCTCTTTAGTAGCTAGCCTCGTCTACAAATGAGTTCCAGGATAGCCAGGGCTTCACAAATGGAACCTTGTGTCAAAAAACAAAGGACAAAAAGCTAAACCTAAACAAAAAAGAAAAAAGAAAAGGGGGTTGGGGATTTAGCTCAGTGGCCCTGGGTTCGGTCCCCAGCTCCGAAAAAAAAAAAAGAGAGAGAAAAAAAAGAAACACGGGAGGTTCTGAGTCTTTCAGTTGTTAGGTTGATGGTAGAGAAGACTTTAAACAAAGACCGTCAGAGTTCACCGTGCTGTCTGCTCCTCTCTCTTGCACATTCAACTCTATCTGCCATAAAAGGAACAACTTTGTGGAGAGGTAGGCGGGAAAAGGTTTGGGGAGGATTCTTCTCTGTAGTGAGTACGGGAGCAGGTTCGGGTGGGCTAATCAGGGAAGCAGAGGATTCAGATGGATGGGCTGTCCTAGCTGGAGACCTGGACGATAAATTTGAGGGTAGAATCTGAGTTCTGGAATATGGGTGTGGTTCTGCTTCATCAGGGTTCTGGCGGATGAGCCTGGTTGCAAATACAGGTAGTAAAGACTGAGGCCCTGAAGTTGGAGTGGACCTTATCTCAGGGTTAAGGGGATGACAATTTTTTTTTTCTTTTAGTGTTACCTTTATTTTATGTGTTGATGCTTGAGGATGTGGTGAGCCCCTGGGTTCTTTTCAACAAGTGCTCTTAACTACTGAGCCAACTCTCCAGCCCAATGTCAATTATTTTTTAAATTCTATTTTTATTTTTATGTACGTTGGTGCTTTGACTGCATATCTGTGTGAGGGTGTACAGGATTTACAGTTGGGAGCCCAAGTCCTCTATAAAAGCAGCTAGTGCTTTTTTTTTTTTTTTTTTTTTTAAAGCTTTATTTATTTTATTTATATGAGTACACTGTCGCTGTCTTCACACACACCAGAAGAGGGTGTCAGATCCCATTACAGATGGTTGTGAGCCACCATGTGGTTACTGGGAATTGAACTCAGGACCTCTGGAAGAGCAGACAGTGCTCTTAACCCATGAGCCATCTTCCCAGCCCGCAGCTAGTGCTCTTAACTGCTGAACATCTCTCCTTAACTCAGGTGTTAGGCTGGGATCCATGCTCCAGCTCGCTAGAGCCCCACCCACATTGTAAAGCCCCCCACCTCATACAGATGGTGCCAAAACCGAGTTCCCGGTGGCCACAGCCCCTCTCCTGAATGATCACCAGGCACTCAATGACCTTATATGGGAAAAAAGCCAGCTCTTGTCTGATCTGGTCACTTACTGTCCATGAGCCTGTCACCAAGGAGGGCTCTCAAGGAGGCCCACCCATGTGACAATATTATTGCTTGCAGACCCTGCAGATATAATAAGTACAGTTAAGGTTAAAGGACCCTTTAAAGAGAGCCAATCAATTTCAGAGAAGGAAGGCCATTCAAGTTCAGAATCTGAACTTTGGGGACTTTGACTCAGAACCAGATGGCCTTGGTTTTGGAGCTTTGACTCTGAAGTCAAAATCACGCAGCTAATTTTCTGAAATCAGAAAACTTGTCGAGAAGGGATAGAGACGTAGAGGATTGACCAATGGCACGGGTTTGAATGAGGGCCACGCTAAGAACAAACCAGACACAAAACAAACGAAGTTGTTACTAAACCAAATTTTCTAAAAATCAAACGGCTCTTGAACTCAAAAGCCGGATGGAGCTGGGGATGTCTCAGCAGAGGTAATGTCCCTGCGCACAGCTTCCTTCATAGTGTATGGCCGGCCCAGAACAGAATGGGCACTCCCGTACAGAACGGGCAGAAGCACCTCTTATCTTGCAACTCGGGTGAGATCGAATGCTTTAATAGATAAGAACAAATGAGATTAATCTTTAACCAGGTACACAAAACATACTTTTGCCTTGTGGCAAAAGTCACAAGACTTTTGAGTCTTGTGAAAGTCATAAGACTTTCTAGTTGCAAGGAGTACAAACTGCTCACATTAACTGAGTCCTGTAGCTAATGGTGGCGCACATGCCTAGCTTGATCATGGTCCCTACATCGAACCCTAGCACCGAGGAAAGAAGCACGTGTAATATAAGGACTTAGTATCGTACAACTAAATTTCTCTGCAACCCGTCTTGATCTGTAACAGATCAAGCTATGTCCTCCACATTATTTGGAGCTTTGACTCGGAAGTCATAATCCCGCAGCTCTAAGGATATTAATGCAGCAATCTTCTTGGAAATGCACATGCTGCGAGATACTGGCTAATTGAATTGGACAGTTTGATCACATGACGACGCTTGCAAGGTTCCTCTCCGCGCATCTGTAACATCCCTAAAGATGCCTGATTACTTTTCCTTCTTTCGAGAAAGATGCTGCCAATTACCGCAGAAAGAGTGAGAGGATGGGAGCTCGTTTCTGCCAGTGTAACTCACAGAGGTCATTCTTTCCTGAAGAGAGCGCGCTTCCAGCACTTCCATCTCCTTTTCATTAAGGCGCGCGCTGGGACAGGCCTGTGCTCGCTCTGGGTCCTTTTGCTCTGCGGGTGCAGTCGCTTACGTCACTGAGCGGCGCCCAGTCGCCGGGCTTTCCCCCGGCTCCTATCGAGCCGCGGCCTCAATGTCCTTGCCTAGGTGTGCCCTGCTGTGGGCTCGGCTCCCGGCGGGGCGCGGGGCTGGGCCCCGGGCGGCTCCTTGCTCCGCTCTTCGCGCTCTCGTGGGGTCGTTCCCCGGAGCTTCAGGACGCGTTCCCTGCCTGGCCGCCTCCTCCTCTGCCTCTGGTGGCTCCAAAGCCCCGAACACGTCCTTGTTCGTGCCGCTGACAGTGAAGCCTCAGGGTCCCAGCGCCGATGGCGACGTAGGCGCTGAGCTTACTCGGCCTCTGGACAAGAGTGAGTGCGGGAGCCTCCCCACAAAAGGGCACGGTCTGCGGCCGGGTCCTACAAAATGCAATGTCTGTTCCTTTCTGGAGCCCTCAGCATCCGGGCCTAATTCATATTTAATCCCTTCCATAGTGACACTGACCCTTCTCTTGGATCGAGGTGATGAGAGTTTTGTCCTTGAGTGGTGCACCGCTTGTGCTCCTAGAGTTCTTAGTGTGGAGGGATTAACAGTGAGGACTTTGCCATTGCCTGCACGTGGACGTCTAACAATGTTAAGAGTCTGTCTGGTTGCCAAGACAACGGGTCTCAGATCCTGATTTCTCAATAAATTTACTGTCCCACGAGGTAGACCTAAATTTAAATACAAGATAAAAGTTGATAAAACTGTCTTTGCCAGTAGTATCGTCCCGGGTTCGAGAGAAGAAAAAAAAAAAAAAAAAACCTTTAGCATCACTGGGTTGAAGTGGGTTTTGTCTGTCCTACCTAGATTTTGGTGAATTTGACCAACCTGTAAATGTTTTCAATGGGAAGGTGAAAGTTTTCTTCCAACCAAATGACTTTCTTAGAGAACGAAAGAAAACCACAGTTCTTCTAGGCACAAGCCAGCGAGGAAGGACCTTCCTGGCTTCAACAAGCCAGGATGCTTCTTGTTGTGACTTTAAAATATAGGCCTCATCCTGGGAGTCTGAGGCAAGTTCAGTGCCAGCCTGGGGTACAAAATGAGTTCAAAACAAGCTAGGGCAACTTATTTCAAAATGTTTAGACAAGTTAGACAAGCTTCCTCAGTGTGGCTTTGGCTGTCTGCAACGCACTCTGTAGACCAGGCTGGCCTCAGACTCGCAGAGGTAGGCCTGCCTCTGCCCCCCCCCCGAGTCCTGGAATCAAAGGCATCTATGTACTACCACCTGCAGGCTGCAAAGTGCTCTTTTTTAATGCGCTTGAGGATATAGCCCTGGGATATGTGCCTTGCCAAGCATGGGCAGTGCCATGGGTTCGTTTCTCAGTACTGTGTAATCAGCTGATTAACAAAACAGTACTACTCTTCTTTCCCCTTCCTCTCCCCCTGCCTTTTCCCTCCTCAAAATAAGCCCAAGCTGTTCTCCGACTGGGGATTGTCATTAATTACTGCATAGGCTCCCATGCTTAACGCCACTCTTAGTGTGAATTGCCTGTGTTAGCAGGACTCACCAAGGGGAGGGTTGACGGTAACTCTGTGTCTGTGGTCTGTCAGGTTTAGCGCGTTGCTGTACTCTGTCATTTTTTTTTACTCCATCACACAGTAGCTCACCAAGAAGGAGCAGCTCAAATATTCAGGTTTTCGAAGCATTACTGAGACTGCATCCTTTAGTGGTATGACTTCGAATTCCTTTTGTTGTAGATTTGTTTAAATTGGTTAACAAATGTTAAACTTTTATCTTTCTCTTTTAGATGAAGTAAAGAAGATCTTAGACAAGTTCTATAAGCGGCAAGAAATTCAGAAGCTGAGTGCCGACTATGGACTTGATGGTAAGGCTGACAACTCTTTTGAAATTTATTTTTAACAGTTTTTATCATTTTATGTGCGTGAATATTTTTCCTGCGTATATGTCTATAGCTATTTTTGGGTAGTGCCCATGGAAGAGGGTATTAGATCCCCTGGAATTGGAGTTAGAGATGGTCGTGAGCCACCGTGTGGATGCTGAGAATGGAGCTTGGTTTCCATGGAAGAGCAGCCAGTGTCTTAACCACAGAGCTCTCTGCATCTCTGCTAGAAACATCTTTATAGAATTGTTGCATTTTGCTCTGAACTTGTTATGTGGAGTTAGAGTACATAGTTGCAGGCTCTCTCCTTGCCTTCTGGGAGACCCACAAGCCCAGCTTGCAAGCAGTACGGGAGCAGCGTGTTCAGCCTGCCCTAGTGTCTGTCCTACGTGGTGTCCATTGTAGCTCAGCCTGTGAAGCATCAAAGCGTTGACGGGGGCTGGAGTTTTCTGTGGCATTTTTATGTTTTAACAATGAGAGCAGAAGTGAAGACTAAGCCTTGTGTGCTCTGATTCTGTTTTCCACAGCTCGTCTCTTCCACCAAGCTTTCATAAGCTTCAGAAATTACATCATGCAGTCTCATTCTCTGGACGTGGACATTCACATTGTCTTGAATGACATCTGCTTCAGTGCAGGCAAGTGCTTAGAGGATTTTTTACAAATTTTATTCTGTGTGTGTGCGGGAGGGCGGGAGGATGATAGAGTTGGGGGAAGGAAGGGGAGGAAGAAGAGGTGGAGAAGGAAAGAGGAGCATGTGTGTGCTGTCACTCGTTTGGGTTCAGGACAGCTTTCGGGAGTCTGTTCTCCGTCCAGTTGTAGATCTCAGGGACTGTGTGACACTGCCTCTCCTTGCAGAGCACTGTCAGTGGCCTGCTGAGAGGGTCGGTTTTAAATTCTGTTTATTTTATGGGTCTGGGTGCTGTGCTTGCACGTATGTCTGTGCACCACATGCATGTGGTGCCTGCAGAGGCTAGAGGAAGCAATCAGGTTCCCTGGAACTGGAGTTACAGACGGTTGTGAGCTGCCATGTGGGTGCTGGGAATCAAACCTGGGTCCTCTGGAAGGGCAACCAGTGCTTTGACCACTGGGCTGTCTCTTGAGCCCACTGTGAGGATTTTTAAAGAAATGATTGTATTCACTCACGTCCTTCAAGTGCACACGTGCGTGTGTGTGTGTGTGTGTGCGTGTGTGTGTGTGTGTGCGCGCGCGTGCGTGTTATATGTATGCCTGTGTGTTCCTTTGGGTGAACGTTCTGAGACTAGAAGAAGACAGCAGGGTCCTACTCTGTCACTGGCTCTCACAAACCCTGGAACTGGACTGGTGGCCAGGAGGCCTCAAAATTCTCCAATCTCCCTGCCCCTTCTCCTTCCAAAGCTGGGGATAAAGATGTGCTCGCAGCCTCACCCAGCTTTTCAGGTATGTGCTGGGATCTGCACTCAGGTCCTCATCCTTGCCCAGGGAACATTCATGTTCTCTAAGCCACCTCTCAAGTGCTGAGAACTTTAGGAATATTGATGGATGTGCTTTCTGTTCCTTCATGTTTATTTCTCTCTAGCTCTCAGGGCTTCCTTGTTTTAGAATAGGTCTATTCACTGTACTCTACAAATAAGTCACTGTGCCTTCCCATTACATCCCTCCCTCCATCAGTCAGTCACACACACAGACTGTTTTTGATCTGTCAGCATCTGCGGTTAACAGTGAGCAGCATGAATGGAGTAGAAGGCACCATTTGCTTCTCTCTCCTTCCTAGAGCTTTTATCTGAAGGAAAACAAAGCAGTAGGCATGGTGGCTCACCTGAAGGCTAAGGCAGGATTTCTTTGAGTTCAAGGCTGGCCTGGGTTAGAGTGTGTCCCTGACTTAAAACAAAAACAAAATAGGGACTTTATTGGTTGGTTGGTTTCCATGGGTATCCAGGTACCTTGATGATACTGTTCAATGTGTTTACCTCTTAGACCTTTAGCTCGTGCCAGGCACTGAGGGAGAACCTGTTATATAGCCAGCTGAGACATAGGCCAGTTCCTCTCAGAGCCACTCAGGTGTGGAGGAAACTTAGTTGCTTCTCTGTGGTCTTTGAAATTTAAAAAAACAAAGAAAGAGAAAGGGAGGGAAGGAGGGAGGGGAAGGAAGAGAGAGAGAGAGAGAGAGAGAGAGAGAGAGAGAGAGAGAGAGAGAGAGAGAAAAGAAAAAAGAAAAGAGTGAGTCACCGAGTTGGGGTGGGGTAGCCCAGGGTTTGAGGGCTTAGTCTGTAAAAATTTCCTGGGTTCAAGCCCCAACAACACCACTACCCAAAACATTTCACAGAGAGAAATTCGTATCTCTCTAATGTATGTCCAGGCTGTTTTTATCTACTTGCTGCTGTGTTAACCTTTGCGTGTTTACACTGCCGAGCTCAGAGCCTCATGCCACATGCCGAGCTGCATGGCAGTTAGTGTTTTGTTTCGCTCGAAATGGGAGGTTTGGAGAAGGAAGGAATAGAAAGTGGGGTCCAAGGGAAAGATAGGGCCTCTTGCTCCAGGACTCCCTCTGTAGTCCTGGCAGTGCCCAGCTTTCCTCACTGAGAAGAAATGCTTTCCATAGTACAGGGTCTGAACTAGGACTGGGAGTTTGAGTTTAGCTCTGAGGATCCCAGAGGGAGCCTGCTAATGCACTGTGCTCTCTTACAGCTCATGTGGACGATTTGTTTCCGTTTTTCTTGAGACATGCCAAACAGATATTTCCTGTATTGGAATGCAAGGATGACCTACGTCAAATCAGTGACCTGAGGAGACCGCCCAACTGGTTAGTCCTTGTATTTACTGACACTGAAGTTCTAATTTGGGGAAACTAATGTTGATGCTTTCATTTTATACTAGATAACAAATTGTAAAGTCAAAATTTGTTTTCCCTGAAAACAAAACAAAATAAAACAAGCAAGGCATTCATTCTATCCGACATTTTCTTGCTGTGTTCCTTTCATCCTGATGGAGTGTGGGCTGAGGTTCTCGTGGGATGGATGTCTGGAGTTTAATTTCAAGGCCAGTCCTGTGGGCTGTTCTCTAGGCCCTGCCAGTTCTAACCTTACGTAGGTCTGGCCCAGCTCTTGGCCAAAATTCCACAGCCCACCCTGAGCCCACCACACACGGTGACTTGGAGACTTCACTTTCTTCGCCTTTTCTGCTCTTTCCCATTCAGCCACTCAAATTCCAGCTGCTTCAGTTCAGATTGGAGGTTCTTCTCGGTCGACAGAGCATTTGTCTAGCGGGGACTTGATCCCCAGTACAGCACTAGACCGGGCTCGGTGGTGAGGGTCTGGAAGCTGAGCATTTGGGGAGTAGAGCCAGATGGTTAAGAATTCAAAGCTGCTGTTTGTGGAGGCACACACCTGTAGTCCTTGCACTCAGGAGACAGAGGAAGGAGGATTTCTATGAGTTCAAGGCCAGTCTGGTTACATAGAGAGTTCCAGGACAGACAGGGCTGCATAGAGAGACCCCGTCTCAAAAAATAACAACAGCAGCAGCAGCAGCAAACTAAAGAAGAAAGAAAAAGATCAGTTATTCTTGGCTATATAGTAAGGTGGTGGCCAACCTAGGGCACATGAAATGCTGCCTTGAAAGAAAAATTACATTCAGCTACTTCAGGAGCTCTAACATCTGATCCCCTTGTTCAGGGCTTCTTCAGGGCAGCTGCTGCTCTCTGCTCAGGTTTGACCTCCCTGTGTCCTGTGGGATGCACGTGGTGGCAGGGTGCATCTCCTCCCTCGTGGCCCATGTGGCCAGGCGCAAGGCTCGGTCACTGGGTTTGCCGATACTGAGATGGCAAAGCCTGTGGGTGTTTGCTTTGGGGTCCTTGGGTTCAGAGCTGTGGGAGAGGTGCAAGCATAGCTGTGGACCAGTGGCAGTTTAACACCTGAGATGTCCAAACGTTTACCTGTCCTCCAGGAATGCCGCTCTTGGAGGTCTTGTTATTTTAACGTGGGTCTTTCAAAGACTGGCTGCTAGAATGGATTTTGGGGTAATAAGATTCAGCTCTTTACCTACTCATACTTTAGGTACCCAGAAGCCAGAGCCATACAGCGGAAGATAATATTCCACTCAGGCCCCACCAACAGTGGGAAGACCTACCACGCAATCCAGAGATACTTGTCAGCGGCCTCCGGCGTGTACTGCGGCCCCCTGAAGCTGCTGGCGCATGAGATCTTTGAGAAGAGCAATGCCGCTGTCAGTACACTACAGAGTATTCGCTCGTTTCCCCGGTAACTGCTCTCTCGGGGTGAAGTGCACACTTTCTGTGGGGAAGGAATGCACAGTCCGTCACCACTGGCAGAAATGCCTGTGTCTGCGCACCGAGAGGCCATCGGTGCGAGGCGATGGTGCACACAGCTGTGGGAGGACGAGGTGTGGGCGCTGACAAGCCTGCCGGATCCTGAGTTCAGAGGAAATGTGACGGCCGGCCTGGCCCACTGCCTCAGAAAACAACAAAGTCATCAAAAGTGAACGCAGCAGAACTAGTTCAGAGAGTGGGATGACGATTCCTGAGTATTTTCTGTAGAGAGAATGGCAGAAAAAAACATGATGCGTACTTTCTAACCCACTGCTTCTTCTTGTTTTTAAAGATTTATTCATTTATTATATATGAGTACACTGTAGCTGTCCTCAGACACACCAGGAAACGGCATCGGATCCCATTACAGATGGTTGGGAGCCACCATGTGGTTGCTGGGATTTGAACTCAGGACCTCTGGAAGAGCAGTCAGGGCTCTTAACCACTGAGCCATCTCCAGCTCGCTTTATAAAAATAGCCTTTGTTTGCTTGAATAGAAAGAATGACTTAGTTGGAAGGCCCTCTGACCTGCTCCTTGGGTTACCAGCCTCTTCCGTCAGACTCTGGTGTGGGAGCTAGGACTGCATCAGGAGGAGAGCCACATTTCAAAACTGCACTGAAGGCCTTTGGTCTGAGGCACTGAGGTGTCAGTGAATGGGCTGTTTGTCATGGTATAGCACAGCACAGTGTGATGTTATCAGGTTCGATGTCCCTATACGTAATTTTTTATGCATGCATTGTGGGTGCTTTTCTTCAGACAAAGACCTGGGTTTTTTGTTTTGTTTTGTTATTTGTTAGCCTAACTATAGCATATTTATCTGAAAGGACATTTAATTGATAGTACACTATTATTTACTACTTAGTTCAAATTCAAGTTTTGTTGGTCCAAAGAAACAACCCCACTGGTTAAGAGTACTTGCTACTCTTTGAGGATCCATGTAGGATAGATCACAAAAACTCCAGGGCGTCCAGCACCCTCTTCCAGCCTTTATGAGTGCCATCCACATAAAAATACCTTAAAATGTTTCTGCGTGGGTCCACTTGTCAAGTAACAACTTCCCTGCTTCCTCCTAGGGTCCCACCTAAGGTCCCACATGCTGTGACCCATTTACTAGTTTACACCAGTCTCAGAATTTCTCATCTGTCTTTGTCTCCTGTGGACTAGACTTTCTCAGATTGAGCATAAAACACCCTTCATTCTGGAAAGCCTTGGATTCTGTCTGAGTACCCAGTGTATCATACCACAGATGCTGCTGCTTCTGGGGGAGTTTAACTGAGGTCTCTTTAGTCTCGACTTCACTCGTGGTGTTGTTGAGTATGGAAACAGCTCGTGTCTGCTGGATTAACTCTGTGAGTGCCCAGGTGTACAGAGACATTAGAAGACGGTAGAGCAGAGAGAGTTCAGTGGTGGAGCACCTGCCTGGCTTGAGCAAAGCCCGGGTTCACTCCACACCACTGCAAAGGAAATGAGCCAAATCTTGAACCAGACCTGTTAGCTGGCGACACAGTGCAGCTGTGCAGGTCTATACCAGACCTGTTAGCTGGCGACACGGTGCAGGTCTGTAATCCCAGAACCTCGGAATTGGAGGATCAGGAGTTCAAATCATTGTTGGTTATATAGTTAGTTTGAGGCCAGCCTGGGCTACATGAGACTGCTCAAGAAACAGGAACCACTACAGTTTCTCTGCGAAGGATTCTGATTGGACGTCTATCCAGATTATCTAATTTGTACAACAGGGTAGCTGTGTGAGCTGTAAATGTGGAGTAGAACATGGGCGATACTGGGTTCAGTTATTCGAATACGTTCCATAGTAATGGAAGGAATCCTTTTCAGTCTGTGGCTTCTTGTTGTTGTTGTTGTTACCATTTTTCAAGTCAGAGATAAGTCTGGGTTTTTTTTTGTTATTTTGTCATTCCAGGGTGTGCCGTGTGACTTGGTGACAGGTGAAGAGCGGCTGACGGTTGACCCTGAGGGGAAACAAGCCACCCATGTCTCTTGTACTGTGGAGATGTGCAACGTTGCAACTCCTTGTATGTATACCTGTTCAGAAAAGTAGAATTTGGAGAGTTTCGTGTAGTTAAGGTCTGGGCCTTTATGGTGAAAAGTGAGACGTCCAGAAGAAAACAGTACATAGAGACTCAGCGCTTTACAGTTGACCTCTCCGGGCTTGTTGTCCTTTGTCTCAGGTGCAGTCGAATCCCAGTGAGCAGGGGCAGACGGCTCTCTCTAAATCCTAGGACAGCTAGGGCCACATAGTGAGACCTTGTCTTCAAAACAGAAAAGTCAGGCATAGTTTATCATATATGTATATGACTGCAGGTTTGTCCATGTAAACTGTTACATACTCTTCTCTCTTATGACAGAATTCTGCATTCCCCTATTAAGGATATGTAGGTTTACATTCTGTCTTGGGTTGGGAATGTGGCTCAGTGGTAGAGCACTTTCCTTGTGAGTGCAAAGCCCTGGGCCAGTCCTAAGTGCTGGAAACCAAAGTCTGTATTATATCAGTGCATCAGTGAGCTTCTGGCTTCAGCCTGAAAAATGCTAAAGTGGAAGTAAACAAAGAGGACAAATATATAAGTTTTCATCCCGCCTGTCCCTAAACAATGACTTCTAACTAATCCCGGGCTGTATATTTTCTTCACTTTCTGTGCTAGTGTTCAGATTTTGTTATTTATATGTAAGGTGTGCACTCAGGTGAATATGTTACATATAGTAAAGATCATAGGGGTTTTGCTAACAGCTTGCTTTTGTTTTTAAAATCAACCCTTCAAACAGTTTTAAACTTTTCAGTGTGTTGTAAAGTCATACACTATTACAGTACAAACAGCACACAAAAGTCGAAATGTCCTCGGCTTCCTGCTTTTTAGCCAGGTTGTCTTGACAAGATGAGTAATTCGTAATCTGGTTTTCAGTATAAATCAGCTCTCTTTAATGTTCTCAGTTCCTTGGCATTTTGAAGATGGAAATGAAAAGATGCCTTCCAGAGATAGTGCAGCACAGTTAGAGGTCGGGGCCTAGCAAACAAGCCGAGGGGTGGCTTCACTTCCCGTGACGTGGGCTGAGCATGAGCAGAGCCCGGCCCGAGGAGGCCTCCCATCCTCTGTGCTTCTGCTCGTGAGCGCTGTCTCGGGAAATGCTCTTTGAGACTCTGTAGCCTTGGCTGGCCTGGAACTTCTCTGTGGACCAGCCTGGTGTCAGCCTCCTAGAGATCTGCCTGCCTCTGCCTGGCTACTGTTGGGGTCAAAGAAGTCCACTACCAGAATGGACTAAGATTTATTTTAAAGATTGTGTGTGTGTGTGTGTGTGTGTGTGTGTGTGTGTGTGTGTGTGTGTGTGTGTGTGTGTGCGCGCGCGTGTGTCCTTACAGTTCAGAAGAGAGCATCAGATGTAGTTCCTCCAAAAGCACCCTGTCACCCTCCAAGCTGGAGAGTCTGCTAAGGTTGTTCCTAGTAGGCGGAGTCAGCAGTGTGTGTGAGCTTACAGAGAATGGGAATGCATTGGAGGACAGTGCTCAGTGTGGAGTGTGGGGTGGATAGGTAGGTGGCTGGGAATTGAATCTCATCTCTGTTTGTCTGGGCCTGTTTACTTTCCTGTCAATAACCTCAGCCCCATTACTTCTAAGTATGTTACACTATGGTTACTACTTAGGACAAACCACTTAGAGCAAGCCTGGTAGAACAGACACGCGTAGTAAGCCCTGGTAATGATGGGGAGTTGGTGTTGGGGTTTAAGTGACTTCATTGCTCATGGACACTCTTGTTCTTAGATGAAGTGGCTGTGATCGATGAAATCCAGATGATTCGAGACCCAGCCAGAGGATGGGCTTGGACCAGAGCTCTGCTAGGTGAGTGGTCTACTGCTGCCTCTCTTCTCCAGAAAAGTTCACTTAAAAGTGTTACTTTAATAACAAAGAGTTCTGCTTTTGTGTGTTAGAAAGTTAACATAACCAAATGACCAAAGCAGAAATGTTTGAATCTCTGCGGGTGCAACCCAGTGGGAGAGCACTCTCCTAGCATGGGGGGACCCTGGGCTTAATCCTTAGCACAAAAATAAATAAATAAATGAAGGAAGGAAGGAGGGAAGTAATTTTGGGGCTGGGGACGTAGCTCATTTGTAGAGAACTTTCCAGCAGTCCATGCCTGAAGCTCTGGGTCTGATTCCCAGGATCATGTAAACAGGGTCTGTGGAGATGAATATTCTAAGTGTTGTCCCCGCACTTGGGAGGAGGGAGCAGGGCCATCAGGACTTGGGAGGATTATTGTAGACTCACAGCTACTTCAGAGCCAACCCAGGCTACCTTCAGATTCAAAAGGAAAATGAAAGAGGGTGTGTCTAACCCTAGTTACAGTCACTGCTGATGTCTGATATGTGTCAGCGTTTTTACACACGCGGTGTCTAGGGACTTAGAACTTTGTGTTTTGCTTCTTCCCAGTTCTGTTTCACAGCTATTTTTCCATTCTGTGAACGGATCCTTGTGGGTTTTGTCCACTGAAAAGCCCTACAGCAGTTTGTTTCCTGGGCTGAAACAGTCTCCCCATTACCAGCAGTGCTGCGGTAGAATTGTTGATGGATACAGCTTTTCTCTTGTGGTTTATTTTTAGTTGTTTTGTAAGATGGGGGTCCTAGAATAGGAATTCTTGAGGTTCACAGGCATGAATGAGTATGTGTTGCCTGTTTCTTGAAGTGATTCTTTTTCTTCTTTTCTTCTCCCTGACTCCTTCTTTCTTGCTTCTTCCCCGCTCCGAAACAGGGATTCACTATGTCACCCAGGCTGGCTTTGACCTCTGGGTCCCCCTGCCCCAGCCTCTGAAGCGTTAGGCTTAGAGGCTAGTCCCACCACCCCAGGCTTGGAATGAGTTTTGATTCGGCACGATGTAGTAGGGCAGGTGTTTTCAGACCAAAAGCAAATGGCAGAGCCCAGAGTTTGCCTGTCAGACAGTATGTGGAAGTGGATCTGCTCGGACCGAGGAGGTCAGAGCCTCTGTGCTGGCTCCATGGCACACCTGGAGCGCCTCAGCTTCTGTAGAGTTCTGGTTTGAAGAACACAGGCCCGTGACTAACACCCATCAGTCAGCATCTTAGTGCCGGCATCCAGTCCTGCTTGGCCTCACCTTACAGCGGTGTCAGCTGTGTTCAGAGCAAGTTAAGGCCTGTGCATTGGTAAGGCTGGGCTCTCTCTGCTGTTCAAAGAAGGCCGGAGTCAGAACCTGCAAACACTGGACAGGTACAGGGCTGAGGAAGGGGACGAGCAGTGTAAACCCCTCTGTGCACCCATAGGACTCTGTGCTGAGGAAGTCCACCTGTGCGGAGAGTCTGCTGCCATTGACCTGGTCACTGAGCTCCTGTACACCACTGGGGAGGAGGTGGAGGTAAGAGACGTCCCTTCCTTCTCTGGGCTGTGCCACAGGGCCGATGATCATGCCTGTGTGCCGCCTTGTCAGCTCCAGCCTGTCACAGTCAGAGCTGTGGAGGGAGCACACATGGACAAAGCACTGCGTGTATGGGCGGCATAAGGAGCCTGCTTGCGGGCCGTCTGAAAGAGCAGTTGCAGTTTTAAGACAGATTAAAAACAGAGCTTAGCAAAAAGGAAGTCTTTTTTCCTCATAGCTGACTGGCTCATATACATATAGTTGAGCTTCATGTGGGAGATAGTTCATTTCCACAAGATTCCTTGTTTGTTTAGCTGAGGCTGTTTGATTGTTTTTTGTTCTTGAGATGTATTCTCACTGTGTACCCCAAGCTGTCCTCAAATTCACGGCAGTCTCCTGCCATGACCTCCTGAATGCTGGGATTATGGGAAAGCTGTCGGACTCAGCTTTCAAGCTTCCATTTTCTCAAAAGTCTTATGTCTACTTATTTGTGGTGCTGGCAATCCAACCAAGGACCGTAGGCATCTCTGTCTACACTGAGCGGCACCCGCAGCTCATGAGCGAGTGTCCTCAGGACTAAGTCAGACCGCGAGTGTGCATCGTGCTCAGTGTTGCGTATCACACGGTGGGGCCTTTGCTCTTTCTCTCATTGTCAGACCTAGTTTGCGTCTCTTTTGCAGATAGGAAGTTACAGTTAAACTGGTTTCCTCTAAAAACTATCCTTATTTTGCCTTCCCAGAATTCCTCAGTGGGAGAGTAGAATTGTTTTCTCATTGCTGTGACAAGGTAGATGAGGTAGCTGTGGAGGGAAGGAAGGACGGCAGGAAGGCAGGAACAACAAACAGCCTCCTTTGGGCTCACGGCTTCGGGGTTAGAAGCAGATCAGCTAACACTGGTGCTTGGCTAGCTCTGCTTTTTATTGTCTCGGAACCCCAGCCAGGGGGTGGTGTTACCCACATTTAAGGTGGGTCTCTGCTGCTGTTAAACCTTTAGGAAAGATTCATCCAGAGACTCTAAGTCCAGTCTGCCTGACAGTGAAGGTTGGCCTGCTTCTACAGAAATGAAGAAATGTGGGAGGCTGGAGAGATGGCTCAGTGGTTAAGAGCACTGACTGCTCTTCCAGAGGTCCTGAGTTCAGATCCCAGCAACCACATGGTGGCTCACAACCATCTGTAATGGGATCTGATGCCTTCTTCTGGTGTGTCTGAAGACAGCTACAGTGTACTCATATAAATAAAATAAATCTTTAAAAAAAAAAAAAAGATAACACTGGAATGACTAATTTAAAAAAAGAAATGTCTTAAGTTGACCTGTTGCAGTCTCATGCTTTACTTTGAGGAAGATTGAACAGTATGAATAGGAGAAATTCTGGATTCAAATCTTGGACTTTGCTGCTTAGGGCCCTGTCTGTGGCAAACCACGGAAGGCTGAAAAGATGAGCCTCTGACCTCGATTTCACTGGACTATTTTACTCTGTCATAAAATGAAAATATTAGTCAATAATCTTTTGAAGCTGCTACTTTGCCCTGAAAAATCAGTGTTTGTTAAAGTTCTTTAAGGATGTCACACAGTAATATTAACTCAGGGTGCCAAGGGTTGACGGTAGCACAGCCTCCATCAATCGAATGAAGGTTTCTGGGTGCCTCCTGACTGTTGCTGCTTCACTGCTCCAGTGGAGCTTCTCTCGGAGCGGTCCCTGTGCTGACGTGAGGGCGTCACTCTTCCACGTCTGTCTTTATTGCAGGTTCAGAAGTACGAGAGGCTTACCCCCATTTCTGTGCTGGACCGTGCACTGGAGTCTTTAGACAACCTTCGGCCCGGGGACTGCATTGTCTGCTTTAGCAAGAATGACATTTATTCTGTGAGCCGGCAGATTGAAATTCGGGGCCTGGAATCCGCAGTGATATACGGCAGCCTGCCGCCTGGTAATAACTGACGGGCGCCTCGCCTTTGCTGTTCAGCTTGAGATTATGAGTAGAAAGCACACAAGAAGAAAGGGAATTAATGTGAACTATTCCTTCCAGGAACCAAACTTGCTCAAGCAAGAAAGTTTAATGACCCCAATGATCCGTGCAAAATCCTGGTAGCTACAGATGCGATTGGCATGGGACTTAATTTGTGAGTAATTTGTTCTGGTGAACAGTGTGTTGGAGGGCAGGGGTTTTGTTACTGTTTTCAGTGTTCTGGTTGGTTAGGACGGAAATAATAATGTAGGCCTGACCTTTATCTTCTTACACATCCCAGCACTCGCTGGGGTTGGAGCGCCCTCTCCCAGGGCAGTGCCCTCTCCCAGGGCAGACCAGTTGCCTCTGCTTGTTCTGGGTTTCATCGGGTGTGCAAGCGCTTCATCCTGCTGCAGCGCTCACCCCTGTAGGTAGTGAAAGCAGCCACTCAAAACCCTCGTGTGTGAGCGCGGGCCGGGTGCCTAGGCTGCTCACGTCGCCCTGCCGTAAGCTCGGTGTGGAGCCCACACTCACTCTCTTTGTATTTTTGGTTTGTTTTGATTTTTTTTTTTAAAGGATTAAATTTTTTTTAATTCTGCGTGTATTTTGCCTGCATGTTATGTACATGTTATGTGCACGTGTGCAGTACTGAGGTCACTGTAAGCCACCATGTGGCTGCTGGAAACTGAACTCAAGTCCTCTGGCAGAGCAGCCAGTTCTCCTAAACTGAGCCACCACTCCATTGCCCCAGCTGGCTTCAGAGCCCTCCTGGTTTAGTCTTTCTGCTCAGCTTCTTTAGTGCCTGGGCCTCAGGCCGCTGTCCCAGCACAGCTAACCTGTAACACTGGGAGAACCTCGCTTGCTGGGATTTTCCTTAGCTTGATAACTCCAATGTCCTACAGTTCGCCTTCTCATGGGTGATTCTTAGTAAATGTACAGTCGTTCAGCCATTTGCTTATGAGCTGAGCATGGTAACACATGCCTGTAGGCCTCCATTAGGCCTAGCCAGGAAGGTGACAGACTCATTAGGTCTGCATAGTGCACTGTAAGCCAGCCAGGGCTGCAGACGAGACTCAGGCTTTAAAACACAAAACAAAAGATAGGATAAGGCCTTCACACAAGCCTCTTGTTTAATTTAATTTATTTATTTTTAACTTTATTAGCTAGGCTGGCCTGGAAGTCATACTGTGGCCCAGTCTACCCTCAGGCACACAACAATCCCCCTGTCTCAGCTTCCTGGGTTCAAGAATTATAAGTGTGAACCACAATGCCTGGCTTTTTCTCATTAAGAAAAAAAATTAGGGGCTGGAGAGATGGCTCAGCGGTTAAGAGCACCGACTGCTCTTTCAGAAGTCCTGAGTTCAATTCCCAGCAACCACATGGTGGCTCACAACCATCTGTAAAGAGATCTGATGCCCTCTTCTTGTGTGTCTGAAGACAGCGACAGTGTACTTATATATAATAAATGAATTAAAAAAAAAAAAAAAAAAAAAATTAGCCAGGTGCGGTGGCTCACAGCACTGGGGGCGGAGGCAGGTGAACTCGACGTCACCGTGGTCAACATTGTGAGGGCTATGTAGAGAGACTCTGTCTGAAAACAAAGGAGAGAGAGAGAGAGAGAGAGAGAGAGAGAGAGAGAGAGAGAGAGAGAAGGATAGAGAGATATTTGTCTGATGTATTTCTACAGAACACTTGTGTACCTAGTGCCATTAGAGGTTTATCTCCCCAGGACTTAAGTTGCAAGTGGTCGCGAGCCACCATGTCGGTGCTGAGAATAGAACTTGGGTCTTCTAGAGAGGCAGCCAGTGCTCCTGACTGCTGAGCCATCTCTCCAGCCTATTTCCTCCTTTCTTTGAATAGTTGCAAGATTAGATGACAGCCTAAATGAAAGTTGGACTGAGCATGTTGTGATGATTATGAGCCAAGTGACAGGGGGCTGTGTCTAGTCTGTGGTCACTTTTATTTCTATTTCAGGAGCATAAGGAGAATTATTTTTTACTCCCTTATAAAGCCCAGCATCAATGAAAAGGGAGAGAAGGAGCTGGAGCCCATCACCACCTCCCAAGCCCTGCAGATCGCGGGCAGAGCCGGCAGATTCAGCTCACACTTTAAAGAGGGGGAGGTGACCACAATGCACCGAGACGACTTGGCTTTGTTGAAGGAGATTTTGAATAGACCTGTGGATCCTATACAGGTAAGGCTTAGCGTCTCACCGCTGCTCTGCTGCTGCTGCTGCTGCTGCTGCTGCTGCTGGTGCAAGAACGACAGTCATTCATTCCCTAGTCACTTGCCTCAAATGCATGAAAAAGAAGGGCTGTCTGAGCTGGGGAAACCACAAGAAGAAAGCTCTCCTTGACCAGAGAGATGCTGCAGGAGATGAGGGCACCTGAGATTGCTTCCCAGCACCCACCACCTGTAACTCCAGCTTCAGGGATCCCCCACTACCTGCTTGACACCCCCATCCACCTACGGAAATTAAAAGTGAATAAGTAGGAGGCGTTTCTCTGTTGTTTTAGAGAGACGTGGGTACCTCATAGCAAACTGTGTACACGTGAAGGGTCCAGATTCAGCAGGTTTAGTTGGCCTGATTTTCCTTGTGTGGTGCACCGAGTCAGGCAGTAAAGTGGAAAACTTAGAGAAGCTTGACTAGGGAAGAAGCTTAGCCGGGCTATACAGTCAAAAGCAAGCAAGGACTGACTTAACTAGGTGGTTATTAATCATTTTAAAGCAAGCTAACTTAATCATTTTGTTTCTAGGAAGCTACTTGAGTGGTTTATTTCATTTGTCAGATATAAAGGGAAGTATGTGAGGTGATGGGGGTGGGGCTGCTGACATGGTGTTAGTTCTGGCTGGGGTAGGTTCCAGTGGGGTAGGTTCCCGATGGATAGGTTCCTTGGTAACTCCTGTGCAGTTATCCCCACCCCTCTTCTCTCCTGTGTGCCTCTGTCCTAGCCTTCACATGGCCTGTAGGGAATACATCTTATGATTTCTTCCCCCACCTTTCTCCCCTTCTCGTACTTAGCTGTGGCAGTGCTTAATACTGCGGTACAGAGAGAGCCGCCTCATCTCTGAGAAGGTGCCTTCTCATGTTCTGTCACCCACCTAGAAGTAACTGGGGTTTCCTTGTCTGTGTTTATTCAGTGGAGAGAATTACAGTTTGGAAACTTTTCTCATTCTGGTGTTCTGTTGGATCATAATCTACTCATGGCCACATGGTCTGCCCTTCTCATTAGATAATCCTATCAGCTTTTCTGATTGCAGTAATAAAATGGTTGTGTACTTTTCTCTCCATTACTGAGATTCTTGACATGGAATTTATTTAAAAAAAAAATGAGGCGGAAACGGAGCTCACAGTCATGTTGTCCTTCCTTCCTTCCTTCTGCAGGCCGCTGGACTTCACCCGACTGCTGAGCAGATCGAGATGTTTGCCTACCACCTCCCCGAGACAACGCTGTCCAATCTCATTGTGAGCGGAAGCTCTTTTCATTTTCATTTTCATTTTTCCTTGCTAACACGCCGTGTCATTATTGGCTCACTGCATGGACAGGAGTCTGCCTCGGCATTAGCCACTCATGAAATGTAATCGCTGGTGGAAGCCTCCAGCATCTGGGGTGATGAGGCTAGAGGCCCTAGGGTTGGAAGCTAGCCCAGGGGGCACAGCGTGGTGAGCCTCTGTCTCAAAAATAGATTCAGTTTAGGGAGAGGTGGGCGAAATGCCTTAGCTTTCGAGAGCAGTGAATGAAGCACACTTCTGAAGTCCGCCAGGGATTAAAGACGTTGTCCTTTGTGCACTTGAGTTCTTTATCCCTACCCAGTGGGTGTTTACTCCCAGCCATCCAGTGACGTCATGTGTATTTCCCTAGGATATTTTTGTAGACTTTGCACAAGTCGATGGGCAATACTTTGTCTGCAACATGGATGATTTTAAGTTCTCTGCAGAGCTGATCCAGCATATTCCACTCAGTCTCCGGGTGAGGTATGTGTTCTGCACAGCCCCCATCAATAAGAAACAGCCTTTCGTCTGCTCGTCGCTCTTACAGGTATGTCTTCCAGATCGTCGACTTTCCTCCAAACAGGCCTTGCCTTGTGTTTGGGCCTGGATGGTGTAGCCATTGTAACCTGAGACACACAGTTAAATAAGCGTTTGAGGGACTAGAGCTCACAGGTAGCAATCATACTGTTTCCTTAACTGTGAGGGCTGCACCTCTGTGACTTGTGGAAAGCACAGGATGCTCGGGAAAAGGACGGCAGAGAGGACTGGACGGCCCCTACCCGCCTGGAGCTCCATGCTGGGCTGCTTGCCTCAGGCCACTGAACCCAGGCTTCTGCTCTGGACTTCTTGCTGTTTCCACCATAGGCCTTAGCATTCTTTGTGTCTGCTCTATCTCACTTAAATTCACTACTGAATTTACCTCCTAAGTTATTGTAAAATTATATAAATAATACATAAATACTTGTGATGCCAAATTAATGCGTTATAGGTAAGTTAATTATAGTCTGCCATCCCCAACTGTTAGAATTTGTTTCACATGGCATCTACCTGCATTCATATACCTGTAGGAATTCCGGTTTTGTTTTGTTTTGTGGATATTTTTCTGTAAATGTTAGATAAATAATTCTGCAGCTCTCTTCCTTTTCCCTTAACAATGTGTCTCGAGGTCTGTTTTTAGGTATTTTCCTGCAAGTATGTTATTAGTGGAGAGCCAGGCTAAGGGTGGGGCGGTCTTTAGCTACTGTGTGCTCACATGACTCCAGCTGGTTCCTATGGCCTTGGTTCTGTTTCCACCATTCCTCAGGCAGAATGAAGCAGGAGCCTCTGCCAGGAGGGAGGACCTGGGAAGAGTGCAAATCAGCAATTGCTTAGGCTGCTTAGTCTTGCCGATGGCCTCTTGTACCACTTGGGACAGTGGTTTTGAGAATCAGTTGGATCCTAGGGACCAAACTCGGGTCATCACACTTATCAGCAAATGCCTTTCCCTGAGGAGTCAGTCTTGATGCCCCCAGCTTAATTTTAAACAAACATTTTAAGCTCCACATGGTGACACACTCCCATAACCCCCAGCACTCAAAAGGCAGAAGCAAGAGAGTCAGGCCTCTCTTGGTTAGACAGCAATTTTGAGGCCAGCCTAGCCTATATAAGGCCATGTCTCAACTAAATAAATCCTTGTAAAGTATTAATTTATTTATTATATATGAGTACACGGTCGCTGCCTTCAGACACTCCAGAAGAGGGCATCAGATCCCATTACAGATGGTTGTGAGCCACCATGTGGTTGCTGGGAATTGAACTCATGACCTCTGGAAGAGCAGCCAGTGCTCTTTACCTCTGAGCCATCTCTCCAGCCCCCTATTAAATGGTTTGTAGATGTCGGGAAGGGTCAGCAGTGACGGAACCAGCCTGTCTTTTTGGAACAACCACAGTTTACCATTCCACTTCCTTTTTCTTTCTAATTACAGCCCTAAGAGGATTCTGGTTATTTTACCAAACTTTCTTCTTCCCTCTCAGTTTGCCAGGCAGTACAGCAGGAGTGAGCCCCTGACCTTTGCCTGGCTACGCCGGTACATCAAGTGGCCTCTGCTTCCACCTAAGAACATTAAAGACCTCATGGATCTTGAAGCTGTCCATGATGTCTTTGATCTTTACCTGTGGCTAAGGTACCAACCCTTCTCCTTTCTGTGCTCACAATTTCCTAACTTAGGGCAAGTTAAAGGTTGTGTGAGTGGGTTTCTGCTCTTTCAAGGTAGAGAGATACTTAGTGAAGACTCTGTATTCTATTTTCCGTAAAAGTGCTTATTGTATTTATACTCACTCCTCAATCCAAGGTCTTGTCTCTCTCTCTCTCTCTCTCCTCTCTCTCCTCTCCTCTCTCCCTCTCCCCCCCTTTCTCTTTTCTATGTGTGTGTGTGTGTGTGTGTGTGTGTGTGTGTGTGTGTGTGTGTGTGTGTGTGTGTGTACATATTTGTATGATGTGGGTGGATGGGACTGCACATGCCTGGGTGCATTTTGTTTCAATGGAGGCCAGCTCTGTGGAGTTGGTTCTTTGCTTCCACATTTTCTGTGGCTCTGACTCAGGTCTGCAGGTCTGTGAAGCAATCACCTTTATCTTCTGAGTCGTCTAAACCAGCTCAGATCCTGCATTTCCACAGGGTTTCCAGCCTCTTAACCTTTGCATTAACATCTGAGAAGCAGTCCCTGCAGTGGAGCGCATTAGAATGCCCTGCAGTGGGGTTTGGACCCCACCTCAGGCAGAAAGAAAGGCCGCACAGAGGCACTGTGTTCATGGGAAAGGGATGTAAGAAGGCCTGTCATGGGGGGCGGGGGGGTCGTGAGGTGGCTCAGAGGTTAAGAGCACTGGCTGCTCTTCCAGAGGTCCTGAGTTCAAATCCCAGTAACCACATGGTGGCTCACAACCATCTGTAATGGGATCTGATGCCTTCTTCTGGTGTGTCTGAGGATAGCTACAGTATATTCATATAAATAAAATAAATCTTTTTCAACAAAAACAAACAAACAAAGGTCTGTCAGAGCATGGGTAAGTTGTTAGAGATGGCTCAGCTGTCGCTCACTCTAATGCTCTTTTTTATTTTCCCAGCTACCGATTTATTGATATGTTTCCAGACTCCAGCTTCGTTCGGAGTCTCCAGAAAGAACTGGATACCATTATCCAAGAAGGCGTGCACAATATCACCAAACTGATTAAAATCTCTGAGTCACACAAGCTCTTGAATCTGGAGAGCTTACCATCAGGGAGCCAGTCACGTTTGCCAGGAGCCTCCAAGAGCCCAGCTAGAAGGACACGTGGCACTAAAACAGGGAATAAGGTGGCAGAGCCGCCCAGCCCCAGTGACAAGGAGCTGCCCCTTGCCTCTAGGCTGGTGCAGCAGGGACTCCTCACTGCAGACATGCTGAAGCAGCTCCAGAAGGAGTGGCTGACACAACGGCCAGAACAAGGCAAAGAGAAGGTGGGGACACGGAGAAAGAAGAAGGACCCCAACTCTGACTAGTCTTTTTTTAATTTTGCAAATAAAAATCAATTTTAAATCCTTATGCACACAGCATTCGCTGCCTGTGGCAAGATTGTGGCCATCTATCTTCTTTTTATTGCACAAAAAAGTAAATTCCTAAAGCTACTTAGACTACTTATTACAACCTTTAAATGGTGTCTTCGAGGTTTTACTGGGTTTTGTAATGGCCTTTTGTAGAGTAGCCCAAGACACTGCTGTTTGAAATTCCGCATGGCCTGGCCTCAGTTAGGGAATTGTTAGACCTATTGAGGACGTCACGGATGGAATTCTTTGGCATACACTGCTGTCTGTTGTACCCACTACCAGAGATTGTTCTAGAAGCTGGAAAAACACACTAAATAAGTTGGAGCGCATCTCAGCGGAGCAGGAACACTTGTCTCTGGTGCACTGCTGTAGCCACAGTGTGTGGGTTAGAGTGGAAGCTTCCGTGTAGAAATAGGTGATGGCAAAGTCAGCTCCAGGAGGGATACTAAGGAGCAGCGAGAGCATAGGAAGGGTGCTGGTAAGTCACCCGTGTCTACCTAGTCTGTTGCATAGTAGCTTCCATTTGCCCTGGTTAAAAATGAGGACAGAAATGTAAGCATCAGCTTAGGAGCTGGGACAGCCGTGCTTCGGCCTTTTCTAGCTGTGTTTGTAAAGGAGAGGGCAGCCTCATACAGAGTTGTCAGAAGCTAAGTAATGGTAGGCTGAGCCCCAGCCTGCCCACCCCAAGTATTTCCTAATGAGCCTGAAGGTTTGGCCGTCCTGGCTGACACTGGACCTCTCAGATCATTCTGAGAAGTAAGCCAGTTTCCTGAGCGTGTGCCGGATTAAATCTGACTGGAGTGGAGGCTTGGGGGACAGCCAGATGTGCTGAGGTCTCTCAGCTTTCCTCAGGGCATTCTGTGTCGGGTGGCATTTCTTTTACCTGAGATGGCAGTGTTCACCTCATACTTCGTCTTCATGGGCACAGAGACTAAAGGGTGGGACTGCTCTCCCTGCCTGTGGGTAAAGGAATGAAATACCTAGGAGATGTGTCTGGACGGTTTCTAGGATTCACTTTCCTCTGTGACTTACCACGAGGCGTCATTCAAGTTCAATTTCTCACAGCTCTGCTGGGCTGTGGAGGTCAGGGGCTGCCAGGGAAGAGCTGCTGGAGTGCTTAACTGAGGAAGCCTTTGCCCCTTTACCATCTTCTCAGGAACAGAAGAACCCTGTGGTTAAAAGACACTGGAGGCACACAAACAGAAACTGGTTGGAGTGGCCCTGGGTCCATCTCAGCTTAAACTGTCACCCTGAGAGCAGCTCGGTCTTGTTAAAGTGTGAAGTGTGATAATTCTCATATGGGCATTTCATTTTAATCATGGTTGTGTCCTTTGCCAAGTTTCCATCATGTTTTCATGGGGATTAACACTGTACAGCACCTTGTAAGCTCTATGTGCTTTCTAAGTAAATGGGAAGGCTCTATTGGGCTGTCCGGACCTCCTGCCAGGCCTAGTACCTAGAGGAGAGCAGATGTTGCTTTGGGCTTAGATGAGGCATAATGGATTAAAGCAGAGCTCTATGGAAGGTGTGTGTGTGTATGTGTGTGTAGCTTCTCTTCCTGTGTTGGTTGAGGTCCTAGGTCAAGTGGGCGTCCGTATTAGCTATTACAACAGAGACAATATTCATGTGTCCTTAAGCAAAGTCCATGACTTCACACCCAGACATTCTGGACTAACTACACAGCTGTAATAGGGGTGAAGCACACCACGGGGTAGTCCGTGAGGAAACGGCAAGCCAGTTTTCATCTTGCTGCTGGTCCGTCCAGATGACCCTAACTCTAACCCTAACCACATGACCGTTTACTTAGCTAACTCGAGCTTGAAGAGTAAATGCCCTGAGCTTAGACAGCACACAGTATGCCCTACAACACGAGCAGCCTTTGCTGTCCCTTTGCTCGGTGAAGTCCCACAGGCTGCCTGCCTGCCTCACTCCCAGGCTGCTGGAGACTGTGGAGATCTTCGATTGTGGTTGTTTCTTCTTCTGCCCACTCTGTCATAATCTCACATCCCAGCCTGCAGTGGATGGCCTCAGTTGGCACACAGGCACTTGAGAGGGAATGAAGGTCACAGTATGGTTCTTGGATAGGAAGGCTGCCCAGGGTGTTGACTGAGACCATTTCTGAGGACCAGCAGGTCTGCGTGTTTGGAACTGAGCTGAAACTGAAGGTTAACCTTTTGTTTGCTTGTGTGATAAGCAATGGAGATAAAAGTCATAGTCTGGGGGTAAACAGACGGAAAGGGTCGAGGTTTCTCCATCGGGGAGACTGTTCTGTCAGTCTGTGGAAAGTATGTAATCACATAAGACTGGCCTAAGGCAGACTTCCGGTGCTTTCTGAAGAGGCAGCTGTGAAAGGTCCCTGACCAGGCAGGCAATGGTCAGTCATTGCTTTATTGTGCGGCAGAAGAGCAGACAGAGCTGAGGCTACAAGCTGACCAGAATGACACAGCTTATTCAGAGGTCGCCTGGTCAGTGGAAGACAGGAGACACGGGTCCCATAGCAGTCTAGCAGCTGTGAATTGTACACACAGTTACAGTGCGTTGTCTTAGTGTCCTTTCCCTATTGGGGAGGGTCTATTGAAGTGCTTGCCTGTGCTTAGAGTCCCAGCTAGCTGAAACTTCAACCTAAGAGAGTCTTAGTAGTTACCAGACGAGCACTGGTGGAAGAAGACACATTTGGGAGTTTGGCGGTGAGTACTGGTCATGAACTGGGCTCTGGAATCACATTTCTGGAGTCGCTTCCTGGCTGGAGCATTCACAACTGTGATTTCATTTCGAGGTAATCACTAAGCCTTTCAGAGCCAGCTTTCTGATCTATAAGATGGGATGAATAAAGTCCCCGTCCATGGCAGTGACTGCTAATGCTAGCCTCACTGAATTCACTAACCAGCCGGTGGCTGGGAGGACAGCAAAGGGTTTTGTTCCCAAATGTCTACCTCATATCGTGCATGATGAGGGTGGTGGGCAAGAAAACCAGGTGTCGGGAACTGGAGAGATGGCTCAGTGGTTAAGAGCACTGACTGCTCTTCCAGAGGTCCTGAGTTCAATTCCCAGCAACCACATGGTGGCTCACAACCATCTGTAATGAGATCTGATGCCCTCTTCTGGCCTGCAGGCATACATGCAGGCAGAAAGCAGTAGGATGTATACATAATAAATAAATAATTAAAAAAAAAAAAAAAAAAAAACCAGGTGTCTCAATGGCAGCATACCCTTCCCGCCCGGCACCTCCAGCAAGGCCTGGTGGCTTCCATTCTTTCTTAATACCACCCCCCTACATGCACACAAACAGGCAACCCAGCCCTAAGCTACTCTGAAATAAAAGCTGTCCGTTTTACCTCTGTGGAGTATTGATTGCTTTTTATGGCCTTATCTGCCACAGTAGAGGGACTGTTGTGGCCGGCTGGCTGCTCTCCTCTCCTCTCCCTCCCCCTCTCCCCTCTCCCCTTGTACCCCTCTTCTCTTCTCTCCCCTCCCTCCCTCTCCCCTCCCCTCTCCCTCTCTCCCCCCCCTTCCCCCCCCCCCCCCCCCCCCCCCCTCCCCCCCCCCCCCCCCCTCCCCTCCTCCCTCCTCCCTCTCCCTCCCCCTCCCCCCCCCTCTCCCTCCCCTCCCTCTCCCTCTCCTCTCCCTCTGAATCTGCAGGACCAGGGCACTGCTCAGCCCTAGTTAAGATGGTGCCTCAGAAGCCAGGCAATGGTGGTGCACACCTTTAATCCCAGCACTCAGGAGGCAGAGGCAGGCGGGTCTTTGCATTCGAGGCCAGCCAGGGCAGCCAGGGCTCCACAGAGAAACCCTATCTCTAGAAACAAACGGAAAAAAGATGGTGCCTAGGAGAGCCAGGAGGCTACAGTTCTGTCGCTCTTGCTAAGAAGAGAGGAGTCCTGGAACTGGGATTTAGTTCTCGAGTTGGCTTTGTGCTGCCCCCCAACTTCTCCCAAGGTTTTCCTTGGCTGAATGGGCTTAGTGCACAGGTCTGAGCGTGTCACTTAGCAACAAGGTGCCCGGTTCTCAAACAATCAAGTGACCAGTCAGTCCCCAGCCTCCCCCTCTGCTTCCCTACAGCTCCCACCAGAGCCTCCTGTGTGACAATTGAGTGTGTGACAGAGGGAGGGACCAAAGACAGGCCAAGTTTAATCATTGAACCGAGCAGCTGGAAGTCTTTAGTCCAAGCACCCACCTCCCTGCCCGAACCAGAGGCGTGCAGCACTTCGCAGAGGGAGAGCAGCCACTGTACGGAAGGCTCGGCCTGTCTCAGGAACAACCAAACTTGGGGAACATGTTTGCAGTTCACTTAGTGGCGTTTTACTTCAGCAAGCTGAAAGAGGACCAGATCAAGAAGGTGAGGACTCTGAAGCTACGGTGTCTGGCCCAGTCTACACTGACAGACCCAACAGCAAAAGGGATTAAGGCACTGGGGGGGGGTAGCTCTAAAGTGCTTGCCCAGCTTCTGTGAGGTCTGGGTTCAAGCCCCAGCAGGAAAGGAAAAAGTAAGAGACTTTATTAGAAAAGTACCAGGAGCCTATATCAGTGAAAGTCTCATCGAGGAAGAAGTAGCGAGTGTCCCACATTCCTGCCCCACATCCTAGCTTTCAGTCAGAGCCTCCTGGCAAATATGGGGTATTGGGAGTCTTCAGAAAGTTCCAGGAACTTTGTGCCAAATTCAGGGCCATTTAAGGGTGAGACCACAATGAAGGTGAGTTGTTTATGAAGAATCAGAACTTTCAAAAGTGCATCTGATTACCCATGTGTTTGAAATCTCATAAAATAAAGGCACCAAGAGAAACCTGGGGTTTATTTTATTATTATTTTGAGACAGGGTCTTATTATATGGCCCACACTGGCCTGATACTACAGCCTCAGTCTCTCAAGTGCCTGGAATTACAACCCATTAGGCATGGCCAGCATGTAAATTTTAACACAGTTGTAATTTTTAGCATGTCCTATTGTCCTATTAATGGTGAGGATTTTTTGCCTACTTTGCCCCAGCTACAAAATCAAGATGGGCTATAGTTGACTGATGAGACCAGGATTCTCTCCTGGCAGCTAAAATGAGCCCAGCCTGTGTCCTTGGTCACACCCACTGGCTGCTGACAGCTTCAAGGACGAGGCATGTAGCATCTTTATTGACAACAGGAGTCCTCTGGGCAACCAGATTCTGCCAAGGTCACCCGGGCACTAAAAGTAAACTGACATTGGCAGATGCCTCCTCTAGCCTTCAAAATGCTTTTCAAAATGTGAAAGAGGAAGTGCGGCCCCCTTGTAGCCTTCCTGTGCTAGTGGGTGACCGCCTCCCACCCCTGCTCCCCGACTGCATTCCATGAGAGCCAGGTGAGAGAGAGCCAGGGCAAGTTGGAGAGTAGAAACCCATCTGCTTTAACAACTGTTTCATTTGTTCCACTAGATTCCCAGACCCCCCCTCTGCTGACTGCTTGAGGGGTGTAAATTCCCCTGCAGCTTGAGGGGTATAAACTCATTGCTGTTTCTACCTGCAGGGCAGAGAGGCCAGCCCTAAGGGGAATCTTTGAAACCTTTAGTTCATAGTCACTTCAGTCATTGTACTTCCCTCAATGTATAGTGGCTGGCCTCTTGTTCTAGCCCGGGATAGAGCTGGTGCATGTTTGTCCACCACCCCAGGAACAGGCTCACATGATGAATTCCAGAGCCTCTAGAAGAAGGGTCAGCAGCCTTGGTCAATACCTGGGTTGAGTTCTTCCCCTCACCTCAAAAAGCAAGAAAGTCAGGAATCCCCAAAAGCCACCCTGATCAAGGACCCAGCAGGTCCCTTGGGCTTGTGAGTAGACTGGTTTGTAGCAAGTCTGGGTCAGTTTGGAGGCCATTCCTCCACAGATCAAAAAGGCGAAGTGCGTTCTTTGAGTGGTAACTCAGAGGTTCCTGTCCGACGGTGTGCACACTTTCTGCCCCTGGAGTTGTCAAGGTCCTGGGCCATGCTTGCCTTCAAAGATCACCCATTAGACCCTTGCCCCGTGTTTGGAAATCTCAGAATGAGATGAAGAGAAAAAGAAGGCCACTGTCTGACATTCGTTTCCAGTTCAATATATTGATGTATTTGACCTATTGTAATGCTGGATTGAACCTGGTCATTGAGTCAGAGGCAGTCCATTCATAAGAACAGGGCAGATTGGGCTTCGAGAGAGAGAGAGGGAGGGAGGGAGGGAGGGAGAGAGAGAGAGAGAGAGAGAGAGAGAGAGAGAGAGTTTTCACAGTTTAGTATGTCAACATTGCAAGCATATGGCGATGTTAACTTGAACTCGCCTCTAATTTCCCCCAAGTCCCAAGCCCTCTTGTGTGCTGTGTGGGCAGCCTTGTGCTTTGCTCATGGTGGCCGTGCATTCTGTGTCAGCTCTGATTGCCTCTGTCCCTGTTTCTGTTATCTCCACGATCAACTTTCAGTGTCTTCCTTGGGGCACGTCAAGTACATGGGCCCTGTGGCATTTCACTTTTCCTTCTTGTTGGTTATTAGGAAAGGTTCAAAACACTCTTTCCAACAACTAAAACATTACTATATTAAAGCCGTAATATTCAATTTCTCCCCTGAAATAGCTTCCTGAAATAGCATACAACCAAATTTCCTCAAGGGGAAAGAAATTGCTACAACAAACTGGTATATATTTATTATTCTCCCTACGTGGGATAATTTTCTGAGAATAAATTTTCAAAAGCGAAATCAGTAGGTCAAAGTGTGGAACCTGTTTTATGACTCAGTTCCTAGTTAATGAGACCTTTGGACTGAGTGACCCTTTGGGCCCCTTCAGGCTCCTTCCCTCTATGACTGAGCAGCCTTGAGCTTCAGGACTCCCCATCTGGCTCTCTAAAGCTTGCCCAGGTCTTCTATTCTCCTTTGGTTGGAACACTCTAAGGAAGTGTGCTTGGGTCCTGCCACTCGCATCCATGTGTCTGGTACATGCACTCTGTTCACACGTGCCCCAAATTGCCTGTCTGGGTTGAAAATGGTGCCTTTTCTTTTTTGTCCCATCATATGTCTCAGGCTCCTACTAACTACTTTGTATCTTTAGGACGATACAAAGAATAGCACCCTCCTCCCCCCTCCCCCCCTCCCCCGCGCCATCGCCAATGTCACACTCTTCTGTGACTAGTGCTCACTGAAAGACAGCTCATGGTGTTAACTGACCGTTGGTTGGCGGTTCATCAGTGACCCCTGCCCGCCCTGTGGTACACAGATGGCGGTGGGTGTCTGGAGAAGTTCTTTATGCTCAGCCTGAGCAGTGGGTACAGGCTCCAACTGGGGTCTTCGGCAGGGCAGTAAAGGATCGAGCTAAGTTCCCACATAGGGCATTGCATCCGTCCTCTGCCCCAATTACTTGGGTCATGTCCTTCCTACCCAGTCCTCTCCGTATGTGCAAGTTTGTGCCAACCAATTAGTCCTCAACTGCCGAGCGGGAAGGCCTAATGAAGCATGACCTCGTTACATCCGATCTTCTCAAATGCCCTGAAAGCTCAATTGTCCTCTTTTCATTGGTGGGCCTCCGATCGTTTTCTGGCTTCTCTCTGCCCCCCTCCCCAGGCCCCAGAGTCAGGGGGGCGTTTCACCATCTTGGGCCTCTTGGTTGAGTCCTTCTGAACTCTGAGGCCTAGCTGAAGGAGACTGGCACTTGTGTCCAGAACAAAGGCCCGTGCTGTTGGCGCAGGGGCTTGTGGGTAATGCTACGGAGCGTGGTGATTCTGTCCTGTGAAGCGATGGAGGTGCTGATCCCTGCCTGCATCCTCTTCTGCCACAGACTGAGATTGGGCCTTATCTGACCATTTAAAGGGTCGCTGAGGTCGATACAGCAATGTCCACAAAGACACTGAAGGGTGCAGCCTGCATTCTCTGACTTGGATGCTCTTCTCCCTCCAAGAGTGCGCCTGGACTCAGGCCTCCTTGGGACCTGCACGGGAGGAGATGGTGTCAAGTAAATGTAACAGGCTGCTTTCCTCCTGCCTGTCTAGAGTACCACCAGCAGCCGGGACACTTTACTGCTACTCTTGTTACCCTCACCGGGGCTGAGTTCCTCACAGCGATTTTTTTTTTTTTTTTTTTTAGCGATTTTTATAACTTCCCGTATTTTTGGGGCAGTGGGCCTCTGCCTCAGTCCTGGTCGCCTTTTTTTTTTTTTTTTTTTTTTTTTTTGGAGCTGGGGGCCGAACCCCGGGCCTTTCCCTTTCTAGGCAAGCGCTCTACCCCTGAGCTAAATCCCCCCCCCCCAGTCCTGGTTGCTTAAATGATAATTGGACATGTTGGTTTTTCTGTTTTGAGGCTCCCGCAGCCCAGGCTGACCTTGACCTCTCTCTAGAGCCAAAGATGATCTTGAGCTCCCGATCTTCCTACCTCCACCTCCTGTGTGTCAGAATCACAGAAACGGGTCACCACACCAGGCCTTGCTGTGGCTTTAAAAATTAGACTTACTTAGTGAGCCTCTGTCTCAAAACGTAAAACAAAACGTCTGAGTTAGGATCACAGCACTACCTTACTTAAACCGTAATGGAGACTTAGAGGAAGATTGCGATCGGACGTCACATTTCCTTCTGGGCTTCCTAGCAGCCAATAAGCAAAGGGCAATGTGTTTGGATACATTGGTTGGATGGAAAAAAAATCTCCCATGGTAAGCCAGGCATGGCAACATGGCCACCCCACTGAGGAGACAGAGGCAGGAGTGTCACTAGTTTAAGGTCCACCTGGGCAACTTAACAAGTTGTAGGCTACCCTGGTTGACATGGCTGTGTAGTTCGAACCTGTCTCAAGCAACAACAACAAAACCAGACAAAGAGAAAAGTGAAGGCACCTGAGATTTGAGGTATGGCTAATCTTCACAGCAGGGAGAGAGTGGTACATGGTGAGGGCCAGGGACTGGAGATTAGACACTCAAGCACACTCCCACACACCGTCTGAAATGGGGGTGGGGGCTACTTCTTCCTCAGTTTGCCCTTCGGAGAAACCGACCTGCCCTATCTCCAACCCCCATTCTGTCGTCCCCCCCTGCCCCCCGCGTCCCCCCTTCCGCCACCCTGCTGGTGATGTGCAGGTCAGGAACCTCAGGAGCCCATATAAACTCGCTGTCCCCGGAGTCAGGAGTGCAGCTTCTCTGTAGAACTGGGGGTTCAAAGCCTCAGCTGGGAGGGCAAGCGCCCGCAGAAGCCTAGCCAACCCCACATCCGTTCCAGGTGGACAGGTTCCTGTACCATATGCGGCTCTCGGATGAGACCCTTGTGGACATCATGGCCCGATTCCAGGCCGAGATGGAGAAAGGCTTAGGGAAGGACACCAACCCCACTGCCTCAGTGAAGATGCTGCCCACATTCGTCAGGGCCATTCCAGATGGCTCAGGTAAGCAGGGCTCCGCTGACTGAGACTTCCCTCCTTTCCTACACCAGTTTCTTAACTGATGAGTCCCCATCGCTTGCCTCTGTCCCTTTCCAACGTCCCACTTCCCTCTGCCCCAGTCCCACTGATTGAATACTTTTGGGGTCCACATCAGAGTCCCTCGGATTTTCCTCCGCCCACAGCATCTTCACCCATTCCCTTTGCTCCCATGCAGCAGAGTCCCCGCCCCCCGCCCCCGCCCCCGCCCTCCGGCCCCGGTCCCCGCCCTAGATTTTCCAGATGCTGCTCAGAGATCACCCATGGCCTCTCTCTAGGAAGTGTCCCCATTCTAGGATAGGGGCTTCTTAGAACCTTTGTCACAGTTGTGGGTGACAGTCTCCAGAAACCAGGGATTAGTTACCACACTGTTCTGAGCACTTACCAAATGCTAGCCCCTGACACAGGCATTGAATGAGTTAGTATGTGACCTTTTCTCCTGGGCCTTTAGATCCCAAGGCAGAAACAGTAAGCGCTGGAAGGACCTGTGAGGGGAAGTAATACTGAGCGCCTATGCAAGGAATCTGGGCTCCAGGCCCAGCTCCCACATACCTTGGAGACTCCAGGCAACCACTAGCCTTGGCTCTTCCGTCAGATGGTAGAAGGTGGTCCGTCATATGCTGGGCTGGGTATCGAACGCTGGGCCTTGGCCATGCTCTCGGCCATGCTGGACAAGTTCCTGCCTCCGAGCCACATTCTCAACTCCTATGTATTGGGTTACTGTTGCTGTTCTGCTCTGGGGGTGAGCCCAGGAACTATGAAGTAGTTCACCCAGGCAGAGCGGATGGCCCTAAGAAGTCTCCATGTAGGACCTGGGTTCTGTGTTTGCCTGAGCATAAGATCTGCCCACCTGGTGGCTGCTGAAAATGGTCCCTGGAGACTCTGGTAACATTCCCATAGACATCATGGGTTAACGCAGTACACGCTCACATGCCCACAGACATCATGGGTTAGCACATTCTGCAGGAGTTCACAAAGTCAGAAGTTTGGCTAAACTTAAGTTGTCAGCAGGGCTGCATTCCTTCTGGAGACTTTGGGGGCAGTTAAGGGAAGACTGGTTTCTTGCCTTTTCCAGCATCTAGAAGCACCCATGTTCCTTGCCTTGTTCCCTTTTCATCCTCAAGGCAAGAGCGTGTCTTCAGATCTTTCTCCAGCTCTGTCCTTCTGCCTCTCTCTTCTAAACCTGAGGGCCCTGTGATTACATCAGGCCCACTGAGATAATCTAGGCTAATCTTCCAACGTAAAGGTCAGCTGATTCTGATCCTGCCTGCAACCTACAACCTTGATTCACCTTTGCCATGTGCCCCGATACAGACATCTGACCCAGAGAGCAGGATGTGAGCCTCTGGGGGAGGGGCGGGGTGCGGCATTGTTTGACCCACCAGCACAACCCAGTGCTTCTCTGGAAGGATCCATGAGTTCTCAGTCTGCCAACTTCCGTTCTGGCAAAGCCATAAGGTAAAAAAGAAGTGTTGCTTTTTCTTGAGCACCCAGTGCCATTGTGGAATGCTAAGGTCCCTCTGGCATGTGATCCTCCCAGAATATCATGGAGTGACGGCTGTTGCTGGGTCTGACTGGAAGCAAGAGGCTTCCCCAGGTTCGGGGTGTCAGAGCTCAAAGCCTTAGAGCTATTGAAGAAACAAAGACTGAAGTTTAGGGTGTACTTATGGCACCTCCAATTGGATTAACAGGATTCTGGGGACCAATGCTTGGGTCAAAGTAGCTGGGGTGCAGCCTTCCTTGCAGGTGGGTGCTTGTGGGTAATGCACCGCCTAGAAGAACATGGTTTGCAGAGGTGTAACCCTACTCTGAAATCTGGGCGCAGCCTCTGACACTAGAAGAGAGTGCTTCAGGGACTGTGATCCTTGACAGGTCATCCAGGGCCGTCTGACACCTGAGTCACGGGGTGTGTGTGGGGTGGTGAGGAGTACCAGGTCTAAGTCCTCCTAACCTGTGCTGGGTGTGGCTCCGAAGCAAGGGAAAGTGGCCTCGGGTAGTCTGGTGGCTGTGGAACTGGTTTAGAAAGTTTAGAGATGAGACTCCCTCCCAAATTCTACAGCTTCATTCTCTTCGATTCAGGATACACACCCTGCATCGCTGTCCTCTGGTAGCCTCATTACATGATACAGTGCCAGGCTATTCTGTGGCACCTAGGTTCTGGGTCCCTAATAGTCAGATGCCTTGGCAGCCCCTAGGACCACTTTTCTGCGGTCTGCATCGGTATAGCCAGAACGCGGAACCAGTTTGTAGGTTGTCAGTGGAAGAGCTGAGGGACTTGATGTTTCCCTGTGAAGACTGGGTCTTCAAGGCCTAAGAGGGAGGGCTTTGTAGCATCTGCCTCCTCCCCAGCCACCAGATTGTAATGGCGTGATTCTTTGTTCCTACAAAGCAGGCTCTCTCCTCGACCTCTGTCTCCGCCCTTTGGTAGGGGTCAGTGTGAGTCTTAAAGCCAGATATGCTCACACAGACCAGGCTGACAGGACCTAGGGTTGCAGAGCCTCTCTTTCATACTTTTCGTGGCAGAAGATTCAAATGCACCAGGGCCATTCCTAGACATGGTTCCCAAGGGTCTCCAGAAATCTCCGTATTTGGCCTCCAGGCGCCTGTAGGAGACACTGTAGTAGGAAATAGGAAAGAAACTCAGGTGTAGACTTAGGGAATGTTAGGTTTCAAATCTGGGGCAAATGGCTGAGGTGCCGTATTAAATGGTCTAGGCACCAGGTTCTCCAGATATCCCTTGGTCCCTGTTTCAGGGCCCTCCTGGCTGGCGTACCCAGCCACCCACCCTGAACTCTCCAGCCTAAGGGGCTGGTCTGCTCTTGCTTACATAGCCAACCATTTTGGTTACCCACCCTCTTTGTACCTTTTGACCTCCAGGCTGCAGCACCTGGTTCTCCTCTCTTCCCATCTCCCTCCCCCTGTCCCTTTCCCACGGCTCGGCTCAGGGTCGTGTCCTCTCTGGACTCCCCCATTATCCACAGTAAACCTTCTCCTACACCATCCCTAAAAGCAGCCATGGCCTTTCCATTTTATTGTCTTATTTTTCATTCAGGGAGGGGAACCCCTGCTGTACCCCTCAGGCGGCTGTTTTCTTTTGTACACGTTTGTGTGCACGTTGGTACACCTTTTCCTGAGTGTGGGTGTGTGAGTACGTGAGTGTGGAGGTCAGTCAGAGGTTGCTCTCACGAATTTCCTCATTAGCTTCTCCCCAGTATTTGTCTTTTACAGAACCTAGTGTTCACCGATTGGCTGCCAAACCTCACGGATTCTCCTCTCTGCCTTCCCAGTGATGGGACATGCACCACTGTGACTGGCTTTTTACGTAGGTGCTGGGGATTGAACTCAGGTCCCTAGGCTTATGCAACAGTCCCTCGCTCTACCAACAGCCCTCCCGGTAGCCCCACAGAGGAAGGCCGTTTTCTTAATAATTGCTATGAAAGGCTCTCCTTACCATGTTCTCTTGTCCTGCCTGGGCAGGGCCTCCCTCCCCCAGGGTCCAGGAAGTCATTTCTCTGAGGTTAGAGTCCCAGCACGTGGACGGGATCGTACCACATGGTTTCCACGAAATGACATCTTGAGTCACACCGGTGTCTTGTTTGCACAGTGATAAGAATGTGATGTGGGACAGAGGGAGGAACGGACACTAACCAACCCTCAGCCGGTTACCTCACATCCTCACAGCAGGGCAACTCCTGCCGGCTGGAGGCCTTTCCAAAACTCTCAATCAGATTTGCCCTTGCCTTCCTTAAACTCCCTCTGAGGCTTATGCTCACCTTCTGTGACTCAATCCTACACACACACACACACACACACACACGCTCTCCTCTCTGACTGGCTGCCAACTCCCTCAGTGGGGAACTGGAGGGCTCTCACCTTTCATGTTCCACTCCACTCCCATCCCCCCACCCACAAGCTTCCCAAGAAGAGCATTTGTCTAATTAGCACTGTGCATCTGATAAGCCACACCCCCCAGGGGGCTCACACCCCCTCAGGGTGCTCACACCCGGTCATCTTGGCCTCCCTGGCACGGGGCACTGATTACGGAGTAGGTGCTCTGAGAATGTTTGCATAACTTCTCCAGAATAACCAGGGCGAGCGCCTGCCTCGGTGGATGGGTTTTGTGCTTTGATTCCTTGGCCCAGTAATAAACCTTAAGCCACTCCCTCGGGCTCTGTTCAGTGCTAATCTAGGGAGATAATCTCTAACTTGCTTCCACTGAAACAGAATTCCAGCTGGCTGGGCTTATAAATGATTGACGTCTTAGCTGGCCGGGGGTGTGTTCAGAAATGCAGAGTCCCAGGCCCCTTCCGCATACTCAGTGGGCTAGGTTCCTGTGTGACAGTTTGGGTAGCACTGTTCTGGTCACCTAAGCATCAGCTTTTAACTCTCGGATTGCCAGTCCAGGGAAACCTCGGGAGCATTGTCCGGGCACGTTTGTTATGTAGGGAACCTCTTCCCCGGGTTTTCTGCTTTTGCTGTCTGCTAGAGATGTTTTTGGGCTTCACCTCTCACGGCTCACCAGCAGCAGTGGACTGTCCAGCTGACCCTCGGTGTTCAGGAGGCTGAGGTTGCCGCGCTGTGACATCAGACCCTCTATTTGTGTTTGCAGGCATGGGATTTCTTTACCGTGTGCACCCCAGGTCTATGGAGCCACAGGTCTAGCATTAGGAGGTGACCTTCCCATACGTGTGACTGACATCAAAGGCACTGGCGAGGGCCCTGCATAGGTGTTGGTGGTCTTCAGTGCCCGCCCCCATGCATGCATCGTTCTGTATCTCCTTCTGTAACATCCTTCTTGGGCCAGGCTGGGTGCAGGTGCAGGACCACCTGCTCCAATTGGAGAGACCGTGTGCCCCTGCTCCTAAATGAACTATTCTCAGCACCCCAAATCAACCACGTGGTCCCTGCTGCCCTCCCCTCTAAACTGTTTCCCTCTGAGCACTTGGGCTTGTGGGAGGCTGGCTTCTCTTAGCTGCACCTCTCTCTGGCTCACGTCTTTATCTGAGTTTTCCCCGTGATTGGTGTGACACCTTTCTTCCTAGACACAGCGTCTGGGTGCAGGCTTTGCTCTTGACGCTCAGTCTCAGACCCTGCCTCCCGATCACAAAGTGGGGTCACCCGAGTGGAGCAGAACCAGACAGACCTGTGCTCCTCAGACTAGTGGGATGATGACACGAGTGCTTGCTCTGTGTCTGGCTTTTTACCACCAGAGAACGGTGACTGTTTTCATTTCTCCTAGAAAACGGGGAATTCCTTTCCCTGGATCTCGGAGGGTCCAAGTTTCGGGTCCTGAAGGTGCAGGTCTCGGAAGAGGGCAAGCAAAATGTCCAGATGGAGAGCCAGTTCTACCCAATGCCCAATGAAATCACCCGTGGGAATGGCACGGAGGTACGGGCAGGAGGGATAGGCCTGGGTCCCAGCCACGAGAGAGAGGTGTGGCCTAAACCCTGTCCTGTGCTCTCCTGGCAGCTCTTTGACTATGTAGCTGACTGCCTGGCAGATTTCATGAAGACCAAAGATCTGACGCACAAGAAGCTGCCTCTGGGCTTCACCTTTTCTTTTCCCTGCAGACAGAATAAGTTGGAGGAGGTAAGTGGGAGGGTGAGAACGTGTGGATGCATGCAGGAAGCAGCATGGTCTGTTGGTCTTTCTGCTAATGTGAGACAGAACCGGGTAGACATGGGTCCTTGATGTCTGTGCTTAACGTACACAGCATGAAGGGACGGGATGCTTTCGGTGGTTCTCAGGAGGGCTTTCTGGGCCCTAAGTGCACATCTCAAGGCTGCCAGGAGATGCAGGGCTGGCCTCAGAGTCATAGCTATCTCCCTGCCTCTGCCTCCTGGCACCTCCTTTCCTCTGTCTGCTGAAGCCTGTGAAGGCAGAAGTGGCCTTCAGTGGCCTCAAGGTGGCAGTGTGGCCCAAAAAACCTCAACTGTGGGTCTGACCGTGGGTCTGAGTTCTGAGGTGGGTCTGATTGGAACTCCTGGAGTATTTTCCTGTCTATTTCTTCATTCATAACTTAGGGGACTAGAAGAGGGGTGATTGGGGAGTTTGTGGGCTTGGGCAAGTCCGTTAATCTCTAACTTCTCATGTGTAAAAAAAGAAGCCTGCAATTCCTCATGAATTCAGAGGAGAAAAGCCATTTGTAAGTAATGGTCGTTCATTCAACTTGAGAATCATTTTTCCGAGTTGAAATTAAGTTCTCCAGGAAGTCCCTACGAGGTAGCACCGTGCTAGTTCTGAGGACCTACAACTTGTGCATTCTGTACACACCGCAGTACCCTACCCCAGGGTGTGAGAGGAGGGGTCATTCTCTTATTAGTTCCGGGTGCAGCCGGAGGTGGGGGAGGGGAAATGTGCACGTGTGCTCGTGGATTCTGATATACAAATAAAAAACTCTTGACTCCCGCCTTGAAACTCACTCTGTAGACCAGGCTAGCTCAGAGACATCCACCTGCCTCTGCTTCCCCAGTCTTACTTGTTTTTGAAATCTAGATAAGTCTCATTACAAAAAATTCCATAGGTGTTGGTAGCGTTTGTGAAGGTTGCCCGAGTGGATCATGCACTGAATCCCCCTCCCATACCCCTTAAATCCGTACAATTATCATGCATCAATTAGAAACAAAATCAAGGGCTGGAGAGATGGCTCAGAGGTTAAGAGCACTGACTGCTCTTCCAGAGGTCATGAGTTCAATTCCCAGCAACCACATGGTGGCTCACAACCATCTGTAATGAGATCTGGTGCCCTCTTCTGGCCTGCACGTGTACATGCAGGTGGGACGCTGTATACATAATAAATAAATCTTAAAAAAAAAAAAAAAAAAGAAAAAAAATCAAACCCTGAAGAATCAGGGTGATTGATCAGAGAGAGGAGAGCCTGTGTGGCTCAGAGCCAGGGCTGTCTGCCTGCTGTGGCACAGCCTTAACACTTCGTACACTGACCAGAAGAATCCTCACAGGGCTTCCTGCTGTCATGGACCAAGAAGTTCAAGGCCCGGGGAGTTCAGGACACAGACGTGGTGAACCGTCTGGCCACCGCCATGAAAAAGCACAAGGTAAGGGGTTTACCTTGGTGTGAAGCCTCCTAATCCTCGACCCTTGGGCTTGGGGGCCCTTGTAGTGCACCCCCCTGGAAGGAGAACGCGGCGGGATCCCTTTTGTAGATGAGCACAGGCCTTCTGGAGAACCACAAGAGGCAGACAGACATCGCAACCTGCCTTGGTTGGAAGGCTGACTTGGCTGTGGCTGTGTTTAAGGCCCAGCCCAAAGCCCCTTCCCTCCTCCTTAGGCTGGGGCATGGTGGTGGAAATCACACGCTTTGGGGGCAATTCCTAGTTAACCAACGAAGCAACACACGGATAACAAAGAACCTAAAGAACACTGCTCTTAGCTCCCTACTGAGCTGTCGACACTTGCTTTTTGACAACATTTTACAGTCATTTATATAGCAACAAAAGCAAGAGAAAAAAGAATCCTAAACACTAAAGGCTAAACCGCTCGCTGACTGACGGGAAGAAGAGCTGTTCTTAGCGTTCTCGGCTGAGCTGGTGAATGAGCCTCTAGTATGGAGGCGGGCTTGCCACTGGGAAGTATGACCCCCTAGCCCCAAAGGAGACTTCGCTGTGCTGCCTCCCAATCCTTTCCTCTCACTTTAAAACAGTCCTCCAGGTCCGAGGGAACAGAATAGGAAACCCATGTAGAAGAGATGGGTTTTGGTTGATGCCCTGCTAGCTTCCCGGGCAGGGCCCTCCCTGTGGACCAGGACTGACATGTTTTCTCTTAGAAATAACCATTATTCCCAGGACAGATGTGTTTTCCATTATCTCCCCCAGGGATAGATGCCAGGGGGGTGGGGGTGGGGAAGAGTACGGCTTCCCCGCACTGACACCCACAAGGCCTTTTGTTCACCAGGACCTGGACGTGGACATCCTGGCCTTGGTTAACGACACTGTGGGGACCATGATGACTTGTGCTTACGATGATCCCAACTGTGAGGTCGGCGTTATCATTGGTAACTCAGTGGACTCGGAGGTGGGAGGGGGTGGGGCTGGGGCTGAGTGTGAGTAAAACCTAAATACATATGAAGAGTGCTGCCACTTTTCTGCGAGCAACACGGGGAGATGAGAAACCTGCATCTACATCCACCCTCCCTCCTTCCATCTATCCTCCATCTTCCCTCCCTCCATCCTTACTCCCTCTGTCCCTCCATCCTCCTTCCCTCTGTCCATCCACCCTCCCTCTCTTCTTCCCTCCCTCCATCCTGTTGTAAAAAATATTTAATAAATCCTGGCGTGAGGTTCCTTCCCGCCTTACTGGTTTATGTTCCTGAATGAAAGACACACGGCCTTTCTATGTTAATAAGCCTTAAGCAGCCCAGTAGCCGGGCAGCTGCCTACCCTCCGTGCGGTTAGACTTCGCTTTCCCATCGGTAACCCCCAGTTATCACTATTGACTAGGTTCCGTCTGGGCTGCTCGTAACTCCAATTGGGCAGCTCTCTGGGCCACGTTCTCTTAGCCCTTAGACCATGGTGGCTCTCCTTGCTTCTCCATCCCATGGCTGCCCTCTTCAGTCTCCCTTCCTCCTCTTCCTCTCAAGTCCTGGAACTCTAAACCCCGCCTATGTCTCTCCTCCCCAGCTATTGGCTGCTGGCATCTTTATTTACCAATCAGAATGAACTGGGGGCAGGGCCTCTCCGGCTACCGGCAGACTCCAAACCTTGGAGCCCAGCACTTAGCATTACAATAAACAGTGGGGGTTGGGGATTTAGCTCAGTGGTAGAGCACTTGCCTAGGAAGCTCAAGGCCCTGGGTTGGTCCCCAGCTCCGAAAAAAAAAAAAAAAAAAAAAAAAAAAAAGAACAATAAACAGTAAACGACAAAACCTCAACACCTTCCCTGCATCCATCTTTCCTCCCTCAGTGCCTCCATCTTCCCTCTCTCCCTCCATATATCCATGCCCCCTTTCTCCCTTCCTCCCTCTCTCCATCCTCGTTCATCTTCACACCTTACCTGCATCCACTCTCTCTCCCCGTCTCTATCCCCCGCCCCCTCCTTCTCTCCCTTGTCTTTTCACGCTATGATTGCTGGCTCTGTGCTCAGTGCTGGCTCACGGTGCCTCCCTGGATTCTCCTGTGTATGTTGAGAGGTGCAACGGAAGCTGGGCATAGTAGCTCCCATCTGTAGTCCTGGCCCTCATGCACTGGAGGCAGGAAGATTGCTCTAATGTTGATGCCAGCCTGGGCTACTTAGTGAGTTTCAGGCTAGCCTGGGCTTAAGCTCCTGTCTCAGTTGGGCTGCAACTGGGAGACTAATTTCCAAGACCAGGGTAGAAGTGGGCAACCTGTGCAGAGGTGCAAAGGGCCTGTGACAGAAAGTTAGATGCTGGGAGTGCCCAGCAGCTGGGGAAACCTGTGAGAAGGCAGTTGGGGCATAATACACTCAAGTAGTCCTTTGAGACAGGGTTTTATCTGTAGAATCCACCGTCCTCCTGTCTGGATTACAGGTGTGTGTGTGTGTGTGTGTGTGTGTGTGTGTGTGTGTGTGTGTGTGTGTGTTGGTTGGGGAGGTGTTTCATGCCAGTGTGTGTCACCATTCGCTCTCAAAGAGCCACGTCTCTGCCTCCCATTCCTCTGCCAGGGCTAGGGGGCAGTTTCTGATTTTTCTAAAAGGGGTTCCCTGGCCTGGTTTTCCTAAGGGGTCTGACCACAGACAGCTTGAAGCACCTAACATTTCCAGGACAACCCCCCCCCCACACTTCACACTGGGACAGACATGTGCCAATCATGCTGTTGTCCCTCTGTCTCTGGTCTGCTCTCCAGGAACAGGCACCAACGCGTGTTACATGGAGGACATGAGCAACATCGACCTTGTGGAAGGGGACGAGGGAAGGATGTGCATCAACACGGAGTGGGGGGCCTTCGGGGACGATGGCATTTTGGAGGACATCCGCACCGAGTTTGACAGAGAGTTGGACCTGGGCTCACTCAACCCCGGGAAGCAGCTGTGAGTGTTCCATCCGGGTATACAATGCCTGGCAGTCCCTCTCTCTCGGGCTCTCTCTGTACCCCAGAAGATCGGTCCCCGCAGGGAGCCTGTCCCCCTAGGTCCTAACCACAGTTCTCATGCAGTCCATAGTTCTGGGGTATGCGTGCGCATCCAAGGCTCTACCGATAATTCTGTGAGCCAAATGCCATGTTTCCGCTGTCTTGGAGCATATAGGTGAGTGGGCACAGAGGAAAGCTAGGCACAGAAAGCACAGGACTCTGCCCAGGCTTTTCCATGCGTGCTTCCTTGGGGCTCCCCAGCCACCAGACATCCTCAGGGGCCTCATCTCACAGCAGCCACTCTGTCTGCTGTTCGGCCGCACCCACTTTGAGCTTCAGCCGAGGCCTGCAGAGCGGCTGCTCAGGTGCTGCTGTAGCTTTTTGCCATGGCTGAGCTTCCCCAGCCGGCCTTGCTACCCTTCCCTGCGCATGCCTCCTTCCCTGCGCATGCCTCTTTCCCCCCGCGCATGCCTCCTTCCCTGCAACTAGGAGCTGTTACAAGCCAAAGTGATGCCCACTGGACTTTTATCTCTGCTTCACTTAAAACAATTCCCACTTCGATCGAACCTGAATTCCATTTGTTTGCCTCCTGTGTTTTCAAGGTTTAAGACGATTATTTTTTTTTAAATCAGTTTTTATTTGTGTGTGTGTGTGTGTGTGTGTGTGTGTGTGTGTGTGTGTGCGCGCGCGCGCACATGTGTACACATGCACACGTGCAGGTGTAAATGCAGGTACCCACAGAGGCCAGAAGATGGCATTGGATTCGCCCTCTTCCCAGAGCCGGAGCTATGGGTGGTTGTGAGCTATGTGATGTGGGTGCTGGGAACCGAGTTCAGGTCCTCTGGGAGAGCAGCAAATGCTCTTAACCGCTGAGCCATCTCTCCCGCCCCAATGGTCAAGAGTTTTTATATTGCACTGTATAAGTCTGGTTATAGCATGGTTCTGGAAATTGTGCCTTCCTATATTCGAAGACTAAAAATTATGTTATTGTTCAGCCTAGGAAACAATTAGTCTGGTGAAGAGACTCAGAGGCGAGGGCCACCTCTCGGTCTTCTATCCATGTCATGGTGGGCCTTCTGTGGTTCTCCAAGTTTCAAATCAGCCTTCCGCTACTGTAACAAGTGCCTAAGCTAGTCAGCTGGTGAAGGGTCACCTGGCTCGAAGTTTGTGAAGTTCCTCACCTTCATGCTCCAAGAGCAGAAGTGTGGCATTTGGTGCCCAGCCTTATGACTAGCTGCCTTTGTTGCTTTGGGGCTGTGGTCAGGCAAATATTATGGTGGGAGTGTGAATGGGAGAAAACCATTTACCTCATGACTGGGTGTGACGCAGAGAGAGGGCTGTGGTCCCACTTTTCTCTTCAAAAGTATGTCTCTAGTGGTGGGTGAACTTTTATGGAGCCCACCTCATAAAGGCGACACTTGGCCAGAATATAGGCCAAGGAGCAGGTCTTTGACAAATCAGCCTTCGGAGGACACTCCAGACTGAAATCTCAGCAGACTCTCTGAGACAGAAGCTCAATGAGGGGGTTAGAAGCACCTGGGTCTTTGCTCTGATGTCACGTGATGGTCAAGTGAGCTTAGGAAAACACTGTGGTTCCTCATGGCCTAAGTACAAATGGCTCCCCGATGGTCAGGTCTGAGGTGTGGCTGGCACTGGTCAGGTCTGAGGTGTGGCTCGCACTGGTCAGGTCTGAGGTGTGGCTCACACTGGCCAGGTCTGAGGTGTGGCCCACACTGGTCAGGTCTGAGGTATGGCTCACACTGGTCAGGTCTGAGGTGTGGCTTACACTGGCCAGGTCTGAGGTGTGGCTCGCACTGGTCAGGTCTGAGGTGTGGCTCCCCAATGGTCAGGTCTGAGGTGTGGCCCACACTGGCCAGGTCTGAGGTGTGGCCCACACTGGTCAGGTCTGAGGTGTGGCTCACACTGGTCAGGTCTGAGGTATGGCTCACACTGGTCAGGTCTGAGGTGTGGCTCACACTGGTCAGGTCTGAGGTGTGGCTCACACTGGTCAGGTCTGAGGTGTGGCTCACACTGGCCAGGTCTGAGGTGTGGCTCGCACTGGTCAGGTCTGAGGTGTGGCTTACACTGGCCAGGTCTGAGGTGTGGCTCGCACTGGTCAGGTCTGAGGTGTGGCCCACACTGGCCAGGTCTGAGGTGTGGCTCGCACTGACCCTCTCACCCCATCACAGGTTCGAGAAGATGATCAGTGGGCTGTACATGGGGGAGCTGGTCAGGCTCATCTTGCTGAAGATGGCCAAAGTTGGTCTCCTGTTTGGGGGTGCAAAGTCCTCCGCTCTCCACACAAAGGGCAAGATCGAAACACAGCACGTGGCTGCCATGGAGATGTAAGCTGCTGGGGTGTCCCTTCCTTCTTGCCTCTGTAGAGGGCTGGAGGTCCCTCCTTCTTGCCTCTGTGAAGGGCTGGGGTGTCCCTCCTTGCCTCTATGGAGAGCTGGGGTGTCCCCTGCTGCCCTGAGTCTGTGGAGGTCTGGGGCATCCCTCCTTGCCTCTGTGAAGGACTGAGATGTCTTGCCTTGCCTCTGTGGAGGGCTGGGGTGTCCCTTCTTTCTTGCCTCTGTGGAGGCCTGGGTTGGTGGCCACAGTGCCGTGCATTCAGATGATGGAGCAACCGTAGGGACCAGACCTTCTTCCCTCACAGGGACTTTCAGTCCCGGCCTTGGCTGTCACACCCTTTGGGTCACTAGCCAGGGACTGCACTGTCAGAAAGCCACCTACGTGCCATGATTTCCTGTCTTCTTCCTCCCTTGAAGGGTGACTAGTAATAATTTGGCAGTCACTGATCCCTTGGGATTGGAATCAAGTCCTGGATTCTTACCCTGAATCGCACTTTTGCATATAGTTTTGCTTATGATCTGATTGCAGCCTTGTACTCTGTACGGTGCAGAGTCCCTGAGCCAGGCTGTAGAACCTGAGTCTTTTCCCTGGGCTCCTGGCATGGCTGCCTTCTGATCTGCTGATCTGAGGCTTTATACGCAAAGCCCCGCAGCGGGGTGAAGAAAGATGCTCCCAAGGCGTGGACCCCCCAGCTCTCCCCTGAGCTTTGCAATCAGTCTAACGTGCAGAATCCATGTCTGCACAGAACTTGGCAGAGATGAACCCTGAGCGGCAGTAGAATGTGACGTGCTTAAAAGTGTGGACTCTGGGGTTGGGGATTTAGCTCAGTGGTAGAGCGCTTGCCTAGCAAGAGCAAGGCCCTGGGTTCGGTCCCCAGCTTCAAAAAAAAAAAAAAAAAAAAGTGTGGGCTCTGAAATTTAACTGCAGGAATCCAAGCCGCAGCTCCAGGACTTAGGAGCTTTGTGAGCAGAGACAAGCCCCTCACCCTCTGCCTCAGCCCTCTCCTAAGAGCTTGGGATTCTTGTGAAGATCAGAGTAGGTTGGCGAGCCAGAGCCTTAGCACGCGTGCGGTAGCTCTGTTCACTGCTGATGCTGTCTTTGGTTATATTGTATTCTTACGAGAGGGTGCGCACAACCCACAGCATGGGGAAGTGTGGCCTCTCACTCTTGTCCCCTGCCCAGGAGTAAAGAAGGCCTGGCCAATACGAGAGAGATCCTGGTGGATTTGGGCCTGGACCCCTCTGAGTCAGACTGCATCGCTGTCCAGCACGTGTGCACCATCGTCTCTTTCCGCTCGGCCAATCTCTGCGCGGCTGCGCTGGCAGCCATCTTGACTCGCCTCCGAGAGAACAAGAAGCTGGCCCGGCTCCGCACCACAGTGGGCATGGATGGAACCCTCTATAAAACACACCCTCAGTAAGTGCCGCCGACCTGTATCCCAAGCTGAGTTGCCCCTGGAGCTGAGCCCTTGGGTTTCTGTGATATATCCGTGCAGTTGGAATCAGCTTCCTCTTACTGGTTCTAAGATTTCAAGGGAAGATTGAGCAAAGGCTGCATTTACAGAGCTGGCCAGATGCTTTGGGGAGTCACTCAGGCCATTAACTGGATGTGGTGGTGCAGACCGGTAATGGCAGCACTCGGAGGGGCTGACCAGCAACAGGTTTCCTATTGTGTATGGAGGGCCGAGCAATGGAGATTTCCACCGGAAGGAGGCAGGGAGAAAGCAAGCTTGAGCTCAGTCTGGGCTGTACAGCAAGACCTATCTCAAAAAAAAAAAAAATGTTCTTGGGGCTGGAGAGATGGCTCAGCGGTTAAGAGCACTGGCTGCTCTTCCAGAGGTTCTGAGTTCAATTCCCAGCACCCACATGGTGGCTCCCAACCATCTGTAATGGGATCTGATGCCCTCTTCTGGTGTGTCTGAAGACAGAGACAGTGAACTCACATAAAATACATAAATCTTAAAAAAAAATGTCTGCTAAAGCTATTGCCTTCTTAGAAAGACCCTCTATCATCCACCCACCCATCCACCTGTCTATCTATCTATATCCACCCACTTATCTACCTACCTATCTATGTCCATCCACCTATCTATCTATCTACTCACCCATCTGTCTGTCTATCCATCCATCCATCCATCCATCCATGTATGCATTGGTATGTTCATTCATCTTTCATGTGTCCGCATGCCTGTCTGCCTGCCCATCTGTGTATCCGTTTCTTTGTCTCCCTACCTTTCCGTCTGTCATCTTCCTCGCCATCTTCCTCTCCGCTATTTAGGTAATACCCACGGCATAGTCATACTGAAAAGTCAGAGATACCCAGTCATTGATGGGGAAAATCAATGATGACGGGGGTAGCCAGATCCCGCCAGGAAGACATAGGGAAATGACAATTCCTCAGGGAATTTCAGAGTAAAAGACTCGTTAGCTAACAGAGGCGTCACAGAGGCCAGGAGTGTACATCCTAGAAAGGGCTGAGAGAGCAAATCCTTCCCCACAGACAGAGGTGACATCTACCGTCACATTGTTCATTCATACCCTCTGGGTTGAAACATCAGCACTTCCTGTCCTGGTCCATCCTCACACTGTCCACAAGCAGGGCCCCTCGGAACCCACAGCCCACTAGCTCTGTGTCCTTGCCCACTGGCCAGACTGCTTGGTATTTGACTGCCATCTCTACCTCCAGGTATCCAAAACGCCTACACAAAGTGGTGAGGAGGCTGGTCCCAAACTGTGATGTCCGCTTCCTCCTGTCAGAGAGCGGAAGCACCAAAGGGGCCGCCATGGTGACCGCAGTGGCCTCTCGGGTGCAGGCCCAGCGTAAGCAGATCGATAAGGTGCTGGCTTTGTTCCATTTGACCCGAGAGCAACTCCTGGGTGTGCGGGACAAGATGCGGGCTGAACTCGAGTATGGGCTGAAGAAAAAAACTCACGCTCTGGCTACGGTGAAGATGCTTCCCACCTACGTCTATGGGATGCCCGATGGCACAGGTTGGTTGGTGGGTGATACACGCACCTGCTCTCTAGGGGTGTGAGGGCTTCTGTCTTCACTCTGCAAATGCAGTGACTGTTAGAGCCTTGGTTGGAAGAGTCTGCATGACTTGGTTAAACCATACGCAGGTGTCTATCTGTGTGAGTGTGTGTGTGTCTCTATGTGCATATGATTGAATGTGTGTTTGTATGTGTATGAGTGTATGTATTAGAGTGTCAGTGTGTGTATATGTCTGTATGTGTGCATGAGTGTATGTGTCTGTGTGTCTCTTGTATATGTGTGTCTCTATGTGTATATATGTTTGTATGTATGTGTGTCTCTGTGATATATGTTTCTGTGTCTATATGCTTGTGTTGTGTATGTGTATCTGTATGTGTGTCTGTGTATGTGAGTGTATATGTCTATGTCTGTGTGTGTCTCTGTGTATATGTGTGTATGCATATATGTGTATTTATGTCTTTGTGTATGTGTATGTCTATGTGTGTGTATGTGTGCATATGTATGTCTATGTCTGTGTGTCTCTCTGTGTGTATGTGTGCGTCTATGTATGTCTGTGTGTGTCTCTGTGTCTGTTTGTGTGTGTCGTCTTGGTGTGGGTGATAACAGGAATAGACTTCTTGCTGTAAGTCTGCAGAGGTCCCTATGCTGCCCCAACCCTCCCTATGGACACTTGGGCTTCTGTGGGCCTTAGGGCTCCCTCTGGCTGGTTCTTCCGGGGTTTGGGTTACAGCCTTGCTCCTTACCGTTTCAGCCCCGACGTTTCCAACTCTCGACCCTGCTGCTCTCTCTGGGGACTCACTGAGCAGCAGAATCAGTTCTCTGCAGCCGCCCCACTCTGTTCACCCTCAGGAGCTTCTGCAAGCCACACCATACACGTGGGGGTGCGGGGACGGCTTGTGGGAGCTGGCTCTCTCCTTCCACTTTGTGAGACCTGAGGCTCAAAGTCGGGTTGTTAGGCTCGGAGGTGGCTGCCTTCACCCCCTGTGCCTTCTTGCTGGCCCATGCTCAGGTTTACAGCTTGCTTTGAGTAATTTCATCCCACAAACCACCGCTTATTACCTAACATGGGATATTCCCATTTCACAGATGGCACAGCTCATTAGAACAGTAAAATACACCAGCCGTTTCTTTCTCTTTTCATCTCCCACTTCTCCCCCCACCCCCGCCGTGTCCCTCAATTCTCCCTGAAACAGTGGCTGCATGATGGCTCTGCTCTAGGCCCAAACACAGCAGAGTCCCTGTGCTTATGAACGGAGCTTAGAGAGGCAGGCAAAAGGTAACGTAAAGGACACATGCTACCAGGAAAGGATGGGCGCTGGGAAGAAAAATAAAGATGGCTGGAACGATGTCTTTAGCAAGTGTGAGTGGTCGGAAGCGAGTGGGTGAATGGAGGGCAATGAGAGACGTTGTGTAGACTCTGATCCCCAGGGGCAGGGTGTGGGGGTGAGGCTGCAGGTGGGGACCTGCACGGTTCCATGATACAGGGCTGGGGATGCTTTCCCAGCCGGAGGACATGGAGCCCAGGGAAGAGGCGACAGGAACTGCGTATGCCTGGCCAATGAGATGGCTCACAGTGTAACTGTCACTGTCTCCTATGTAAACCTGGTAACCCGAGTTCCACCCCAGGAACCACCCACAGACGTGTCCCCGACCTCCAAATATGTCCCGTGGCACATGTGCCCTCCTCCCCAGATCACGCACATGTGTGCACACGTAGAGGAAGAGCAGGGTCATGCTCCTGGTGCAGGACTCCCCTGGACCATTTCATCCGGAAGGAGATGCTTTCCAGAGCCCCTCGTACTCAGGTTAGCTGGCCAGGATCCCCATGCATGGCCCCTGAGCGCCAGGTTCTACCCATTGTGTTTTATAGCAGAGGCTTAGGACCCATTGGTCAGGAAGGTTTAGAGCTGGAGGACCCTTGAAGACTCCACTTCCTCCCTCTGCAGACGTGGAAGGAGGCCCAGGATGAAAGCTGTTTCTCAGAAGCAATGGGCTGTGCTTGGGTCTTGGGATATGAGGGCTAAGAAAAATGTTCTGGCCTAAGACAGGTTCCAGGTACCTGCTGGGACCTGAAGCTTCTCCCGTCTAGGAGGCCAGGAGAGAGGCTCCCCTTCTGAGCTCGGCCCTCTGTTCTTCCTCCAAGTGCCCAACCGGGGTCCCTGCTCAGCATGTGTGGGTGGGATGCAGCTTCCACTCTCTCTCCCACAGAGAAAGGAAAGTTCCTTGCCCTGGACTTGGGGGGAACTAACTTCCGCGTCCTCCTGGTAAAGATCAGGAAGAGGTCGGTGCGAATGTACAACAAGATCTTCGCCATCCCTCTGGAGATCATGCAGGGCACTGGAGAGGAGGTGAGTATTAGGACTGGGGGGTTGGGGGGTGGGGGAGCAGGGGGCTGGGGGTGGGGGAGAGGGGATTAGGGGGTGGGGAGGCCAGCCTCGGCCCCCATCAGTGCACACCTTGCATGAGCACCTCTCTCTCCCTGCAGCTCTTTGACCACATCGTGCAGTGCATCGCTGACTTCCTGGACTATATGGGCCTCAAGGGCGCCCAGCTGCCTTTGGGCTTCACATTCTCCTTCCCCTGCAGACAAACATGCATCGACAAGGTAAGATGACCCTGCCAGGCACACAGCCAGCCCGGAGGCTGCCCTCCCCTGTGGCCATTTCAAGGTTCCTCTGTGTCTGTGCTCACATTGGGTTGGTTTTTGAGACAGGTTCTCCCGTATCCTAGGCAGGCCAAGGATCGACATGAATTTCTGATCTTCCTGCTTCCACCTTCTGTCCTGGGGTGGCAGGCGGGCACCACCATGCCCAGCCCATGTCGTGATGAGGATCAGACCCAGGGCAGAACGTACACTAGGCAAGCACTTTACTGACTGAACCACATCACCAAGCCACTGTTCGCACATCTGGGAACACATGGTGGAGAGGGACTGAACCACTTAAAGGGTTTTCTGTTTACTGAATTTCATTTCTCCTTATTTTGAAGTTCACTAAAAGGGTTAGTTAATTCCTGGGTATCTTCAGGGAATTGGGTGCAGGGCTGCCCGCAGGTACCACAGTCCACGTTGCTCAGTCCATTCTACAGATTGGCAGTGTCCACACTGACTCTGTGCGCATGCTCCTGGGTCCCGGAAGCCATCTGAGATCACTTCCTGTATGCAAATAGCAAGCTAGCTGTCGGGAAAGGGCCCGGGCACATCAGGACAGCTGCCGCTTCTTTTTCTGGATACTTTTTAATTATTTTGGTTTGTTTGTTTTTGAGTCTCTGCCACGCATGGGTGCAGTACCTGTGGTGGCCAGAGGAAGACATCAGATGCCCCCAGAACTGGAATTGCCAGGCAGTTGTGAGCCACCATGTTGGTGCTGAGAACCAAACCTGGCTCCTCTGTAAGAGAAGCCAGAGTCCAGCCACAATTGGCTGGATCTAGGGAGTAGCCCTCTCAGACGTGGCGCACACAAAGGGCCACACGTGACATTATAATTAGACCTGGATAATATTTTTTTTTATGTGCTCTGAACAGCACATGTGATCAGGGAGATGCCAAAGTTGTAGGGTTTTTTTTTTTTAAAGATTTATTCATTTATTATATATAAGTACACTGTAGCCATCTTCAGACACACCAGAAGAGGGCATCAGATCCCATTACAGATGGTTGTGAGTCACCATGTGGTTGCTGGGAATTGAACTCAGGACCTCTGGAAGAGCAGTCAGTGCTCTAACCGCTGAGCCATCTCTCCAGCCCTGTTGTAGGGTTTTTATTGACGAAAGAAAGCTCACCCATGTAACCTAAGAAATGTGTTTCTCAAGCTGTTCTGGGGGGGCATGCTTGTAGCACATCAGGATGTGAGAGGTGGAGGAGGAGGATCAAGAGGGAGTTCATCATCAGCCTGGGTTATATGATATCCTGCCCTTCACCAGTAATGGTGGTGATGAGGAGGGGAGGGGGGGGAGGGAGGAGAGGAGGAGGGAGGAGGAGAAAGAGGGGAGGGAAGGGGGAGAGAGGGAGGGGAGAGGGAAGGGGAGGAGGGAGGAGAAGGAGGGGGAGGAGAGGGAAGGGGAGGAGGGAGGAGAAGGGGAGGGAAGGAGGGAGGAGGAGAAGGAGGGGAGGAGGGGAGGAGAAGGGGATGGGGAGAGGAAGGAGGGAGGAGGAGAAGGGGGAGGGGAGGGGAAGGAGGGAGGAGGAGAAGGGGGAGGGAAGGAGGGGAGGGAGGAGGGGAGAAGGGGGGAGGGGGGGAGGAGAAGGGGGGGAGGGGAGGAGGGGAGGAGGGGGGGGGAGGGGAAGGGAAGGAGGGAGGAGGGAGAAGGGGGAGGGGAGAAGGGGAGGGGAGGAGGGGGGAGGAGGAGGGAAGGAGGGAGGAGGAGAAGGGGGGGGGAGGGGGGAGGGAAGGGGGGGAAGGAGGGAGGAGGAGAAGGGGGAGGGGGAGGAGGGGGGAGGGGGAGAAGGGGGAGGCTGGATACACCCACAGCATCCACGGTGCACCTCTATGCCAGACACTGCTTTGTGGTCTTCACGAGTCTTACCCAGCTCAGGGTAGGGGGAAGAACCGGACAACCACAGACCTTGAGGCAAATTGTCAGGTTTCTCGTTTATTGGTTGTGTGACCTTGGGTTCTTTACCCTCTCTGTGGTTGGATTTTCTCGTTTAATGAGACTGGCGAGATGAGTCCGAAGTTCTTGCAAAGGACTCAGGTTCTGCGTGGTGGCTCAGAATCATCTGAACACCAGTCCCTGGGCATGTGACACCCTCTTCTGAGATTGGCGCTTGCACATGTGTGGTGCACATAAACTCACACTGGTGCATGCAGGGGCGCCCATGCGTGAGTGTATGCATGTGTACACTCACACACATACAGACACACACGCAAGCTTAAAACATAAATAATTCTTTATGAGGGTGAAATTTCTGCTTACTTTGTAGGTGTTTCTGTGGGTTTCCAAATTCCCATGGAACTATCTGTGACTATTTTGCTCAGTAACAGGATATAGCAGATCCACTTTACCGATCTAGGAGGCTCTCCATAGCGTGTCGCTAAGCAAGGAAAACAAATGGTGGCGATTTACACAAAATATAAATGTGCTTATTTTCAAAGTACAAGCCAGCAGAGAACAAGGGCTTAGAGGAGTTTTATCAGTAACGTTTTAGTTTGTTTCTTTGGTTTTGTACTTTAAACGAATGCGCTCACACTATTGCTGCCATTAAGAACGAACAGACTAAGCCCGGCAGTGGTGGCACACGCCTTTAATCCTTCTGGGGGCGGAGGCAGGTAGGTCTTTCTCTGAGTTTGAGGCCAGCCTGGTCTACAGAGTGAATTTCAGGACAGCCAGGGCTACACAGAGAAACCCTGCATCAAAAGAAAAAAAAAAAAAAAAAAGATGGGGTTGGGGATTTAGCTCAGTGGTAGAGCGCTTGCCTAGGGAAGCGCAAGGCCCTGGGTTCGGTCCCCAGCTCCAAAAAAAAAAAAAAAAAAAAAAAAAAGAAAAGAAAAGACTGCAGGGCTGTTAGAGGTTCTGAATGAGGATTGTTCTGATCCAGGAGGAGGAGGAGGAGGGGAGGAGGGGGGGGAGGAGGAGGAGGAGTAGGAGGACGAAGAGGAGAAGAGGAGGAAGGGGAGGAGGAGGGAGAGGGGGAGGAAGAGGAAGAGGAGGAGGCGGAGGAGGAGGAAGAGGAGGAAGAGCTGGAGGCAGAGGAGGAAGAGGAGGAGGAGGAGGAGGACTGGCCAAGAGGGCATGCAACTGGGAGCAAAGCTGCTAGTGATCGGTCGCGGGGAGAAGAAAGGAAGGCATCGTGCACGCCTGCGTAACTGCATTATGTAAATGTCCCAGCACGGAGTGTGTGCTGAGGACCTTAGGCCTGGTGGCTGACAGCCTCAAGGCCATGCAGTGTCTAGCCAAAGGTTCTGTGGGCACCCCTTCCGGCCATCCTAGCTCTGCCAGTTGCCCCAACTCCCAGCTTTCTAGGCTGGAGCACTGGCTAGGATCGACCCATGACCAGGCTAATAGCTTCTAAACGTTAAAACACTGCCACGAACGTTAGTGCATTGATTTTAGAAAATGTAGGAAAAGAAAGGTGTGCTCACAGTCTTGGATCCAAAGCTCATCCCTTGGGCAGATGTTGTTCTAGGCCCTTTTCTATGTCATTTTTTAAAAATTCTTTTTATTAATTTTTATTTATATGAGTACACTATAGCTGTCTTCAGACACACCAGAAGAGGGCGTCAGATCCATTACAGATGGCTGTGAGCCACCATGTGGTTGCTGGGAATTGAACTCATGACCTCTGGAAGAGCAGTCAGTGCTCTTAACCACTGAGCCATCTCTCCAGCCCTGTATCTACGTAAAAGTGGACTTGCACTGGACTGGTAGTGTCACACACCTTTAATCCCAGTATTTGAGAGGCAGAGACAGGTGAATATTTCTGAGTTTGAGGCCAGATTGGTCTATAGAATGAGTTCCAGGACATCCAAGGCTATACAGAGAAACCCTGTCATGAAAAACAAACAATCAAACAAAGTGGGGTGGGGGGGAGCTTCTTCTTTACCTGTGTGTTAATGGCTTTCATTTAAAAATGTGTGACGAACACAGTTTTCCAATGCTCCATGTTTCTTGACAGTGTTGAGGTTCTGGTTTGCAGCATGATTGATAGTGACGGATAAGACAGTATGTCTTCTTAATACTGCTGGGGGGAGGGGCGGGGCAGCGCGGTTCACTGTGTGATGGTGCTGAGTCTGAGTCTGGTGCTTTCTAATTCAGCCTCTTTAGATCACCTCCGTCCGTCCGTCATGGGCTATTTTAATAGCTAAATGCAGTGGAATGGCTCTGACCCCAGACTTTGAGTCTGTGTAGCAGTGACAGGAACACACCTGAGTCTTGAAGACCACGCAGAGCTGTGAAGATCCTATTTGGCAGGAGCCATGTTGGGATAGCTGAAGTAGAAGTAGGCCAAGAACATACGTGTTCTACCAGTGACCAGGCTCCATGTCTCGTCCCTATTGGATCTGAGATGCTCTGTCATTCTGAGAGTGGCTGCCCAAGTAAAGTGTTCCCCTTGTTTGTTTCAGGGGACTCTAGTAGGATGGACCAAAGGCTTCAAGGCCACCGACTGTGAAGGGGAGGACGTGGTGGACATGCTCAGAGAAGCCATCAAGAGGAGAAACGTAGGCTGTGGTGGGGAGGCTCATGTTGGACCAGTCCTCTTCCCCTGCCCTGCCACGATTTACCAGACCTCGGTCTGCCTTGGGCCGAGGTGCCCCTGGCACATTCTGTTTCAGGACAACTGCTTGCTTGCTTTGCAGGAGTTTGACCTGGACATAGTTGCAATCGTGAATGACACGGTGGGGACCATGATGACCTGTGGCTATGAGGATCCCCGGTGTGAGATTGGCTTGATTGCAGGTACGTGGTAGGCCAGTGTCTAGGGACAGTGGCCCGGTCCCCTCGCACTCTCCTGGGCTCTTTGCTTTGTTTCCAGGATGCGATTCAGTCTGGGGACCCAGGTTGGCTCATTCCCAGGCTCTTTCTCACCAAGGCTGTGAGCCAAGGTCCTTCTTTTCATTGGGGGAAGGAGAAGATACATTAAGAAGGAGGTTTTTTGTTTGTTTGTTTTGTTTTTCATTTTCCCCCTTCACGTCTCGGGCATTCCCATGGATGTATATTGTGGTTCCGGTTTTCTGCCTCCTCCCTGTGGTGTCCAGGCACCAAACAGGGAAGGCTTGAGTGGAACCGAGTTCTGAGGTCCACATCTTCCCTTGGTGTGTCTGGGCTCCGGTACCCACCAGGCAGTAAAGGATGAAGCCAAGTCTGAAACACATGGGTCAGGAGGACCTGGGTCTGTCAGGGACTGCTGGGGAGGGAGGAAGTTTCCTCTGGAGATCTCAGTGTCACATATGCTCAACGGTCGATTTTCTCAGACGGTATTCAAAGAAACAGGGTATGTGTGCATACACTTTATCTGGGGTGAGCCAAGGGGTATATAGTTTTGGAAGGGGATGAGAATTTCCAGGGTGGGCAAAGGTCATTGGCTGAAGGCTTAGGTACTGAGATGCCTCATTGGCATCGGGAAGCCTTCCAGGAGTCTCGGGTGTAGGACTACACGACATTCCTCAGGTAGTCTGTGGTGGGCCTCGGGATCCCCCAGAGAAGAGGAAGCCCCAGTGATAAAAGGAGTCCGTCATTTTGCAACGAGCTCAGGGCTGTGCCACAATGCCAGCCTTCAACCTCAGTAGCAGGGTTTCCTGACAGTATATAGTGTTGTAATTACGGTCCCCTCCATTACTGTGTCTCCCCCTGCTCACTCTCCCTGCTTTCAACTTAGGGTTCAGGGGCCAGGTGTCGGGGGAGGAAGGAGGCCGCTGTTGGACATGGTGGCCTGGGGCTGTGGAGCTGGGTCTGACTCTGGCTCTGCTCCTGCTGCTGTTGGGATGATGGTAACGGGGTACTGATGATGCTAGGCACCATGGGCATGACAATGATGGTAATGAGGGTGCCGAGGTGGGGGGTGATGAGGATGGGAAGGATGGAGATGCTGCTGCTGATTACAGTGATGGCAATGGTGGGTATGATGGGATGATAGGGAAGATGATGGTGATGATGATGATGGTGGTGATGATGGTGATGATGGTGGTGGTGGTGGTGGTGATGGTGGTGGTGATGGTGATGATGGTGGTGGTGGTGATGATGATGGTGATGATGATGGTGATGGTGGTGGTGATGATGGTGGTGGTGGTGGAGATGCTGCTGCTGCTGCTAAGGATGGCAAGAACCATTCATTGGCTACTTAACAGGTAGAGGGAATACACAGATGCTGCCTTATTTTCTTCTTTTTAACAACTCCATAGGGCACTTGTTTAAGACTGTCTAGCTGAGGGGGTTGGGGATTTAGCTCAGTGGTAGAGCGCTTGCCTAGCAAGCGCAAGGCCCTGGGTTCGGTCCCCAGCTCCAAAAAATAGAAAAAATAGAAAAGAAAAAGACTGTCCAGCTGAATAGGAACCCGGAACCCTGTCCAGCTCTTTCTTGGACCCCTAGACACCAATCATTTATGGCATTCATCTGCCTCCCTTAGACCTAGTGTTATCTTTGAGGACTGAAGTCCCCTCATGAATCCTTCCAGGGACAGGAAGCAACGTGTGCTACATGGAAGAAATGAGGAACATTGAGCTGGTGGACGGGGACGAAGGCCGGATGTGCGTCAACACGGAGTGGGGCGGGTTTGGCGACAATGGCTGCATAGATGACATCCGCACCCAGTACGACAAGGAGGTGGATGAGGGCTCCCTGAATGCCGGCAAACAGAGGTGAGAAGGCCAGGCGGTGTGTGTGTGTGTGTGTGTGTGTGTGTGTGTGTGTGTGTGTGTGTGTGTGTGATGTGTGAAGGGATTACATGTAGGTGTGATCCCATGGGGTGTGTGTGTATCATGTGTGAAGGGGTTACATGTAGTTGTGATCCCCGTGGGCTTTTCTTCAACCCCCTTCCTTCTAAGTAACGACGGGGCGTTATTATGTCTGCTCTATCCCCCTTTTGCTCCCAAATAAATGACACAGAGGGAGACCTAATCAATTTACTAACAAGCTGCATGCTGGGCAGTGCTTATCTACTCTAACCTCATTGGCTGCTTACTTCCCAGCCTGTGGCCCTGCACTCTGAGTCTTCCCTGGCTGGCTCTGTTCCATGTGTGTCCTCATGATGACTCACTTGGTGATCTCAGGGTGATCCTTCTGCTCCATCACTTTCTCCTCTTCCTCCTCATGGTTACTCTCTCACTGGGACCTCGTGGCAAATCTTCCTGCTCTCTTTTCTCCTCTTCCTCCTTCTCTCTTCTCTTTTTGCTTGGAACCCCCTGACTGGGGTCAGAAGTCCCACCCTGTGCTCTCCCGCCCAGCTATAGGCTGAATAAGCTCTTTATTAACCAATCACTGAGGTAGGAGATGCTCCAAATGACAGGCCAATGCCAGTGTCAGGACTGTCATCAGATCTCTGGGCACAGCAATCAGCATTTGAATATACAGTGCACAACACCATGCCCCAGCAGAAGCCTTCTGCCAAACCCAGGGAGCAGGTCTGTTCGTGGCATCAACCTGACAGCTTTGTCTGTGCGTATTATACCTCTGTGCCAGATGCCAGAACAGGGGATAAAAGAAGGCCACCTTGGTGTTTCTGACAGGAGAGTGAGGGGTCCCTTCTCTAATTACCATAAGGTACTTTGAAGACTCCTGGGCCAGAAGCTGTCAGTGTCTCCTTGCAGAGTGCCTGGGTACCACAGAGCAGGGGTGTGGTAACCTTGACTTTTTAAGGTCATTGACTTCTAATGGGTGGGAAAGTGGTCCCCAGGAAAGATGGGAACACTGACCTCGACAAAGGATCACATCTTATCAAGGGCCACAAGCCTTTGTGAGGTGCGCTGCAATTTCTAACTACTGAAAAGACGGAAAATAATGAATGGCTTCTAGCCACCTTGCAGTAGATTTCCACCTGCGTTCTTATACCCAATGGAGTAGAGGGCCAGACTGATGGGAAGCTAGAGTGTGAGGCCGAAGTACTGAGTCTGGCCCCTCCCCTAGATCAAGGTTAGGAAAGTTTTCTACCAACGGCCAGAGAGTGTTTTAGATCTTGTGAGACGCGTCCTGGCTAAGCTTGGGTTTGTAATATGTAAACAGGGGAAGCAGAGATTTACCACAGAGGCATACAAGCAAGTGAAGGTTGGACATGTCAGAAATGTGCTAAGACCGGCTCAAGGATGTTGGGGACTGCGGAGCTGAGAACATTGTCTAGGCGGAGGCTCGAACAAGGACCGGATGGGCATTGGTCGCCCTCTTTGACGGCCTTCGCTCCTGGCTGGCAGTGGAGCTGCTGTAACCCAAGTGAGCTGGTTGTTCTAAAAGAAAGGGCCTTCAGGCTGAGACCCTGCCTCAGCCTAGAGTCCTGGGGCAGTGTGCACGAGGCCTGGGCCCAGTCCTCATTTCTGCATTAGAAAGGGCTTGACGACCTCATCCCTGAATGCCATTGAGTGTTTCTGGCCCTTCTCACCGGAAGTTTTGGGTCTCAGTTCTGTGTCTGCTCATCTTTCCAGACTGAGAGTTTAATGGAGCGGAACTGGTAAATACTGGATGAATTGAGAACACGACAGCTCCAAGGGGGAGCAGGGAGGTTTTTATTGTAGATATGAGGGGAGAACAACCAGAAACATCTGGAAGAGTCCGGAGCAGGGAGAGAAAGTGATAGAGAGTGAACTGGGCCGTGAGAGGAGAGGGAAGAGAGGAGAGCAAGAGGGGACGAGAAGAGAGAGCGAAGACAGGGCCAAGAGAGGGAACCCAGAGCCAGGAGTGGAGGATCAAGAGAGTTTGCGGCCAAAAGGGTCGGATTATATGGGGGTGAGAGGCTGGGAAAGGGAAGTTTATGGCTGGAGAGGTTTAGGGGAAGAGGGCTGGTCAGCAGAGCTGAGAGAGACCAGCAGGCCAGCATGTGCTTTGGTACACGAGTAGGCACCCTGGTTAGCCATTGGTGCCGAGTTTCCTTTGGACCTGACAAAGCTGCCTTCCTTAACGCTGGTTTGCAGCGTCTTCCTGCTTGTTTCCAGGACAGCGTGGGTGTGAGGCCAGCATTCAGATGACAGTGAACTCGCATTTCCATTCACCTCAGGCTGGTGAATGGCCAGCCTTCCCCCACCCCACCTCCCACCCAGCGCAGGGGGATTGCACTCCTGTGCACTGAGCCTCCCCAGCGCTGGCTGCTTCCTAAGTCCCTTCCTCTCTGGCTGCATTTCCTTATGGAGCACAGTGGAAAGGGGAAAATGGTAATTTTTTAGCACCTCTTGGGTGTTGGTAGCTTGTCGCGATCACTGGTGGACAGATGTCTTCAAAGGCAAAGTCGAAGTCCACCAGGCAAAACCAAAACCCAAATGGAGGAAATCCTTAACAGCTCAGACAGGTAGCACACGGCTGGGAAAGATGGCCGCACTGGGGCCAGGCAAGGGTTCACTCCTGCTTCCTGCCTCCTTAGAATCCTGCTTTGCTCTCAGTTTTCAGACTTACAGTAGGGCCCGTGCCCTGGGAAGGGATGTGGGAAGCTGGGCTTGTCTGCCAGGCGGCTCCGAGGCCTATCTCCCTCACTTGACCCCGTTCTCTGTGTTAGGTTTATTTGACAACTGCAGGGAGAGCCTAAGAGGCCACGGTGAACCATGAGCTTCAGGTGCCTGTGGCTTGCTTTCCACACCCAGACCAGCGTCCTCAGAGAGCACTTTCTGCCCTCACCAGTCTTATCCCCTCTTCCCCAAACAGATACGAGAAAATGACCAGTGGGATGTACCTGGGGGAGATTGTGAGGCGGATCCTGATCGACCTCACCCGGCAGGGGCTCCTCTTCCGAGGGCAGATTTCAGAGCGACTCCGGACCAGGGGTATCTTTGAAACCAAATTCCTGTCTCAAATTGAAAGGTGATGTATGATCAGACTTATTGCTTTGTGTGGGATGCTGAGGGAAGGGAGTGGCTGTCGCTCCTCACAAGGGGTGGGAAGATTTGAGATGGGAAAATGAAAGCAAGACTGGGGATGTGGCTCAGATGGCAGGGGGCTTGCCTAGCATATGTGAAGTCCTGGGTTCGATCCCTGCATCTTCAGAAAGCAGGTGTGTGGTTTGCACCTGTTATCTCAGTCCTCAGGAAGTGGAGGCAGGAGGGCCAGGATCAGTGTTGGCTACATGGCGAGTTCGAAGCCATCCTGGAGTATATGAAACCCTGGAGAAGGAAACAGAGAGAGTGGGCAGGAAGACTCCAGTAGCCATGGAGTTCGCTCACAGCCACTCCATTGTCCATCCCCCTGCATCCGATCCCAGCCCAGAGGATAGCATACTGCCTGGGGATAGATCAGCCCCAGGTCACTTAATTGAAAGGACTGGGTTCTCTACCAAGGTCTAGAAGGATACCACAGGAATTAATTTAGGCTACAAGTTATCCCCCTTCTATTTTGAAAAGATGGTGTACCTGTGAGAAAGAAATATCTGGAAAAGGAAAATCACTCATGCGCTTTGTTACCGAATGTGGCTACTTTGAGTTTTGTGTATTTCGTCCCCTCTTGGGTTCTTTAAGGTTTGCAAGCTTATCTGACACATGCCATCATTTTACATGTGATTTACATATCATTTATTCAGCGTTTAGTCGTAGGGAGTTTCACTTACAATGCTCGGTTGTCTGTCTGTCTGTTTGTAGACAGGGTCTGATATGGCCCAGGTGGCCTCCAAATTGCAACGTAGCTGAGTCCTGCCTCTACCTCCCAAGTGCTGGGGTTCCAGTGTTTGCACCGTGCCTGGCTTCTGCTTCTTGTCTTACTATTTATCATGGAGGATTGCAAACCTCTTCAAAAGCAGAACAACGGTGAAGCAGACCCAGTGTTCCCATCGCTGCCCCTCACAAAGGTGTGGTCAGCTCCGTACCAAACTGCGTCTGTCCCACACTCCCACTGACTCGGCCTCTGGCTAGGCTAAGTTGGAACGGAGCCCACAGCTCGTGTCAGCTCATTTGTAAATATTTCAAGACGCAGCTCTAAGAAGCTCTTTAAAAGGTCATAACCAACTACCATTATCATATCCCAAACAGCTCCTGTGAGCCCTAATGTCAGAAATACCTTCTCTGAGTTGTTCTTGAACCGTCGGACGAACACCGACACAGCAGTGCAGTCGTCTGGGATGCGTCAGTAGGCAAACAGGGCCCTTCTGTTTGACCTGCGTGCCTAAGATACGTTTTACTCCACAGGCGTTCTCTCTCTTCCTTCCTGCTTTCCCTAACTGCACAGTCGCTGAGGAAACCATATTTCATCCTCCGACCTTCCCGTATTCCAGACTTGGACAATTACAGCAGCATTCAGTTCTCTCCTTTGTCCCTCGGATCTCCTGGAAATCTTACATTCACCCAGGATCCCTGATCAGATTCAGTGTTGAATTTCCGTCTGTCTGTCCCTTTTCTACATTGTCACTGTTCGTCGATGTGTATGGCGACAGTCTTGTGTTGCTGGCATTAATTAGTCAGAACGTTTCTCGAAAGCAGGCTTTCCTTTATCGCTGGCTAGTGTGACGATCATTTTGAAATTCTGTATAAAACTTCCCTGTTGCTATACTGTAATTTAGTATGCGACGCCAAGGTTATAATTTATGAATTTCGGTTATTCTGAGAAACACCATAATAGTTACTCTTTTGCACATAGTCATTTGCGTCTTATGAATTATTTACTTAGGAGTAGAAGCAGCTGACAAGTGGAGTACTTCCCTGAGGGTGCTCTGCTTCTTTGGAAAGCGGCTTCTGAGGCTGGGGATGTGGCTCAGTTGGTAATGCTTCCCCGGCAAGCGCAAAGCCCATGGTTCAAGTCCTCAGCATAGCATAAGGTCTGGTGGGGCACGTGTGTAACCTTAGTACAAGGAGACAAAGAGACGCTGAAGGTCATCTTTGGTCCTATAATGAGTTCTACAATAGTCTGGGCTGTATGAGACCCTGTCCAAAAATAATGAATGAATGAATGAATGAATGAATAGTTTTCCATCTCCACTACCACCAGTTGTGTGTGTGTGTGTGTGTGTGTGTGTGTGTGTGTGTGTGTGTGTGTGTGTGTGTGCTGGTCCTGAGTGAAACAGCCCCCCTGGGATCTGTAACGGGTGTAAAGAGAGACCAAGCCAGGTATGGTGGTCATACCTCTTATCTATGCCCTTGGGAGGCAGAAACAGGGGAATTTCTTTGGGCTACACAGGGAGTGCCAGGCAAGCCAGGACTTCATAACAAGACTTTATTCCAAAAAGACAATTAAACAACAACAGCAAACAAATCCATCAGTGTCCTACAGTAACGTCAGAGCGCTCACAGAGGAGCTCCCGTAGGGTTCTTGCTGTCTGGAGAGCTGGCTGTAGAAGGTAGAGTACTGGAAAATCAGGGTCTAGAAAGACGGTTCAGGGGTTAAGAGCAGTGACTGCTCTTGGAAAGGACCTGGGCTCGGTTCCCAGTCCCTTTGTGGCTGCTCACCACTGCCTGTAACTCTAATTTCAGGGGATCTGGCGCCCTCTTCTGGCCTCTGCAGTGAAAGCCACTCACACAGTGCAAGCCGAACTCATAAAACAAAAATAATAAATCTTTTAGAAGAAGAGGGGGCGGGGAGGAGAAAGTGGAGGAGGGGAAAGGGGAAGAGGAGGAGGGGAAGAGGAGGAAGAGGAGGAGGGGAGGGGAGAGGGAGGGGGAGGAGGAGGGGGGAGAGGGAGGAGGAGGAAGCACCAGTGGTATGGCACGATAAGGAGCAGGTGTACCTGGCGAGATCCTCTGAGAACAGCTCAGTCAGCGTGACTTGCCTGTACCTGTGTTCTGTGTCCCCTCAGCTCAAACAAGTCATTTCTAGAAGCCAAGTATGGGGGTCACCTGTACCTCAGCACCTAGCTGAGGCAGGGGATTCAGAGTTTGAGGCCAGTCTGGGCTTCAAAGGAAGATCCCGGAGGGAGGGAGGGAGGGAGGGAGGGGAGAAGGGAGAGGAGGAAGAGTGTTTACTTTCTCTGTTGGTCTGTTGCCTAGAATGTAGGAAGCTCTGGGTTCAGTTCCTAGCATCATAGGATAAATAAAAATTAAAAAGGAAGTGAAAGGAACAACATAAAAACATCCTATAACCCGACCAGTGTCTCAGGAGCTGTCTGTCCTTCCTGTGACCCGACCAGTGTCTCAGGAGCTGTCTGTCCCTCCTATGACTAAACCAGGGTCTCAGGAGCTGCTGTCTTTATTTATCTGTAGTTATTCTGTAGCCTGACTGGCCCACTGTGTGACCCCTGCCTGGCCTCCAATCTGTTATTCTTTTGAGGGCTCATCAAACCTACAACCTCACAGACATTAGCTTAGCTCAGTGCAAATTGCCTTCACTTATCAATGGCTCACTGTGACCTTAATTGGGGTCTAGACTTGAAGCTTGTCCTTGTGGTGCCATTTCTCTGTATACGTTCATGGTCCTTTCGGGTTCTTTTTTTCTTTTTCTTTTTCTTTTTTTTTTGTTTTGTTTTGTTTTTTGTTTTTCTAGATCAGGTTTTTCTCTCTGTGTAGCCCTGGCTGCCCTGGAACCCACTGTGTAGACCAGGCTGGTATCGAACTCAGAGATCTGCCTGCCTCTGCCTCCAAAGTGCTGGGATCGAAGGTGTGCCCCATCACCACCTGGCTGGTTCCCATTCTTTTAAAAGACAAACTTTTTTTTTGAGAATTTCATATATACATGTAATTTATTTTGATTAAACCACCCCCATTTCCTCTCCAGCAGTTCCTCCCTCAGCCCCTCCCACGCTATTCCCTCTCCAGTTTCATGCGCTCTTTTTGAGAGAACCCACCGGGTCTATCCCATGCTGTCTGTATGCCCATGTGCAGGAGCATGGGCAGCCTTCCTGGGCCTCCGTCCCTGAAGAAAGCTCTCTCAAGCCAAGGGGGCTCTGTGACCTCCTCTGCCCTCTGTGCCGTGGCTAAGCTTTACTCAGGCCTCGTGCACGCAGTCACAGCTGTTCCAAGTGCTGTGTGCCACTCTCCCGTCCTGTCCGGTTTTGATGTAGTAGTCATCACTTCCTCTGGTTCATTCTGCCTCCTCCTCTGAGATGACACGCCCCTGGGAGGAAGGGATGTGATCCAGATGTCCCGTGAGGCCTCAGCCCTCAGCAATCTCTATTCTCCCCGTGTTGCGGATCCCTGGGTTAAGGGCTCTCATCCTTCAAGGTCTCATCGTGTGCCATCTATTCCTTTGTTGTTGTTGTTGTTGTTGTTGTTGTTGTTGTTGTTGTTGTTATTGTTGTTTAAAGACTGATTTATTTTATATATATGAGTACACTGCCAGTGAGGGCATCAGATCCCAGTACAAATGGCCATGAGCCACCATGTGGTTGCTGGAATTGAACCCAGGACCTCTGGAAGTGCAGTCAGTGCTCGTAACCACTGAGCCACCTCTCCAGCCCCACATGTATTACTTTAGTCTCTTGACCATTGAACATCCCAGCCGTATGCAGCTTATGCTGAGAACATGGCTCGGTTTTCTAAGAGAATATATTTCACTGGGTTGACAGCACACACCTCTAGTCCCAGCACTGGGGAGGCAGAGGCAGGAGGATTATCATGACTTGGAGACTGAGCCGCAGAGTGAAAACTGGGCCAGCCAAAGGTAGAAACATAGCCTATAGCAAGAAACAGACCCCAAAAGGACAGAAATAGAGACGGAAGGAAATTGGCTTCCAGAACGGGGAGAGAGCACCACAGGGGAGTCTCAAAGGATAGCCCTTGTACCTCGAGCCTTAGACTCCTGAGAAATGGGCATCTGGTATGTTGGCCGCTGACTCTGATATTAGCTCCTAGTAATGTGAGCGAGAGTGTGCCCTTACATCTCGCTGTTTAAGGGCAACAGGACTGACTTCCTAGGGTGGAGGACTTTTCCTGTGTCTCTGATGTTCTGCAGCCCCACTGTGGGCCTGTGTGCTGGAGGCTTTCCTCAGATATCTCTGGCCCGGCCAAGTGGGAGGGTTCAGGTGAAGGGGAGAGAGCTCGAGCAGGAAGGGGGATCCTTGGCAGCCTCCACTGCCTCCCCTGCTGGTGCCGCACCACCTCTTTCTCCACCACTGAGGCTGCAGTTGCTCCAAGATGTCAGGCCAGCCGGGCTGAGCCAGCAGGAGGAGAACTAGCCAGGGAGGGGTGTAGGGCGAGTTCAGGAGAACGGAGCTCTTCAGCCAGCAGCAGTGTTACAGCTCTTAATGATAGAAGCTCTCAGACGAAGGAGTGATTCTCACATACCTTTGTTCCTTCTCGATAGCATTCTTATATACAGTTTTTGGATGGGTCAGTGTCTGACAGCAGGTACTTCCTGTTGGCTCGGCCTGAGAGCTTGGAAATCTACATGTGGGAGGGCTTGGGGTGCTGCTCCCACGTGACTGAGGGTCACAAACCTCTCTACAGGGGCATGTGGGGGGGGGCTGTAGTTTTCTGGGAATTTAGGGAAAAGCTTACTGTTCCTTATGGTCACTGGGGTTTCAAACCTCAGCTCAACTGGGAACCAGACCGCCACCCCACACCCCAGCCATTGACAGGGCTCTTTAGGCTCAGGCACAGCCAGGCGACAAGACTGGATCAGGTGAAGCAGGTCCCGGTGAGGGAAGCGGCTGCTAATGGTCTGGCCTGCTTGTCCACAGTGACCGGCTGGCCCTCCTGCAGGTCAGGAGGATCCTGCAGCAGCTGGGCCTAGACAGCACCTGCGAAGACAGCATTGTGGTGAAGGAGGTGTGCGGGGCTGTGTCTCGGAGGGCTGCCCAGATGTGCGGCGCCGGCATGGCTGCCATCGTGGAGAAAAGGAGAGAAGACCAGGGCCTCCAGCACTTCAAGGTCACTGTGGGCGTGGATGGCACCCTGTACAAGCTGCACCCACAGTGAGTCCCCGAGACGGGGGTGGGAACCAGGACAAAGGGCAGGCAAGGGGGGGGCCCAGCTGGACCCACACAAACTTCATCTTCACAATGGGAAGGTGTGGCTCCATGGGGATGGTAACTGTGGGTAGTAGAGCCCACTGCTGCTGAGGCTGATGCAAGGGCTGGTGCTCCTGCTTCTTGGTTGGCCATGTGAGGCTAGGGGTCAGCCTTTAAACTCCAGCCAGGTCAACATCGATGACCTCTGCCCCTCAGGGAATGATGCATGGAGATTAAATGGACACCACCCAGCAGAAGCCAGGTGGCATAGGGCCAGTTTTTGCCTGCTTTGAGCTTCAACTCTTTTTCTATAGACAAAAAAAAAAAAAAAAAAAAAAAAAACAAAACAAACAAAAAACCCTCAAAAAACAAAAACAAAAACCAACCAAACAACAACAAAATCATAGTCCTCATAGAGTGTCATGAGGCTTAAATTAATATCTTCAGTAATGAGAGTTATTATTTGCTCTTTGTGGTGGGAGGGAGGGTTGAGACAGAGTTTCTTTGTGTAGCCCTGGCTGTCCTGGAGCTCACTTTGTAGACCAGGCTGGCCTTGAACTCACAGAGATCTGCCTGCCAATGCCTCCCAAGGGCTGGGATTAATACCATGCACCACCACACCCAGCAGAAGCTATCGTGTTGTTCAATGTTCCCATCTTCTTTTGGCGACAAAGGAGATGTGGAACACGATTTTAAAATCCCTGTGGTGCTGATCTCTGCCTTACAGCTGCTTTTCTTTGTCCCGGGGAGACACACATTTTGGAATCTGGTTTCTACACATATAGCCTTTTAAATGTCTTTACATTTATTTTGCATACACATACTTATGTATATATGTGTATCTATGGTTTTGTATACATGTACGTATATGTATATGTGTATCTATGGTTTTGCATACACATACATATGTGTATCTATAGTTTTGCATACATGTACATATGTGTATATGTGTATCTATAGTTTTGCATACATGTACATATGTGTATGTGTGTATCTATGGTTTTGTATGCATGTACATATGTGTATATGTGTCTCTATGGTTTTGTATACATATACATGTGTATATGTGTATACATGTGTATATGTGTATGTATGGACATATGTGGATGCATAGGCGTTAGCTCTCTTCTATCAGCACACGGAACCCACCCAGGAATCGAACTCAGGCCTGAAGGCAGGCAGGCTCCTCTGAGCCATCTCACCAGCTCCAGATCTCTTTCTTGAACTAAGAATTGAAAGAAAGAAACCACAGGTGCTGACACCTCAGGGCAGTGATGGTGCAGGCCCTTGCCCTGCACTTGAGAGGCAGAGGCAGGCTGATCTCTTAAGTTCAAGGCCAGCCTGGTCTACAGAGTGAGTTCCAGAACAGCCAGGGCTACACAGAGAAGCCCTGTCTAGTAAAATGAAGATAAAGCAAAAGGTGCTGACGACAGTTTGATGGAGTGCCCCCCCCCCCCCCTTAACAGAAGCCCTGAACTAGGAATGGAGACTCTTTGGATTGGTTCTGTGAGAATCCTGCAGCTAGCACCACACCTGACCCGAGGGCGTTTTCCCCTAAGGCCAGAGAGGAAAACGTGATCACCATGCTCCCACCAACCCCACTACAAGGGCTGATCTCCACTCTTCCTCTTGTCCCAGCTTCTCCCGGATACTGCAGGAGACAGTGAAGGACCTGGCTCCTCAGTGCGACGTGACTTTCATGTTGTCAGAAGACGGCAGCGGGAAGGGAGCAGCTCTGATCACAGCTGTAGCCAAGAGGTTACAGCAGCTGCCGAAGGACAACTAGGTGGCCCAGCCTGTGGTGACCAGGGGCCACCAGACGACCGCCGGGCTGACCTTCCTCTCTCAGTACTCAGCATCCCGGTGCTGGCCTGGCAGTGACGCTCGGCGACACCTCCATTTGGCATATTCTGGCCAAAGAGGGGCTGACTTTAAAAAGTCAAAGGATCTGGCCCCAGAGACGCCCATTTGGCAAGTCTTTCACTTGAGCTGTGAGCATTCAATAGTATCCGGTCTTGGGGTTGCTGGAGCCTCCCTTTCCAGGCATTAAGCTACCTCTGGTGGGAGACTGGGCCTGAACCCTTGAGAGGGAGAAGGGCATAGTGAACTCGGGGATCTAGGCTAATATGGCCGCACTTGTCAGGTTGGCTTTAGAGGCCCCGGGGGTGGGGTGGGTGGGGTGAGGTGGGACAAGGGCTTTGGCACCTGCATCTCCGAGTATGGAGGAGCCCACTGAAGCCAGGAGGAATGTCACCCTCTTAGGGCACTCTGTGAACACCTGGGGTGCCATTGCCCATGTGTATATTGTGGGGTGGGACACCATTCGAGGTACTGTTTCTCATTCCTGTGACGCTGCTGTCTGCCTTTGTTTTGGACTGTGAGGTGTATGAGTACGGGTCCATGAATAAAAGAAACGGGTTTCCAGGAACCTTGGCACTAGCCGTGGAGCTTTCCCCCGAGAGCCCTGGGCATCTCCAGGTCCCATCAAGGGACATATGGGATCTATAGAGTCCAGTCCAGACTTCCTGCCAACTGAGGATCTACTGAAGCCAGTATCCACATTTCACTTGATTGACATGACTGAGCAGTGACCATGTGACCTGCGCCTAAGCGCTTGCTCTTGGACTGGTGCCAGTTGGAAGTTGTATGTGTGCATTCACATGTGTCCATGTTCAGGTGTGTGTACATGTGTGCACACATGCAGATATGTGTTCATGTGTAGGGGTGTGTATGTATATGTACACATGTATATGTGGATATGTGTTCGTGTATATACGTGTATATTTGTGTGCATACACATGTGTGTGTTCGCGTGTGTGTGTGTGTGTGTGTGTGTGTATGTTTTACACATGTGCATGGAGGCCAGAGAACAACTTCTGTGTCCCCCACATAAATGCCATCCATCTCCTTTGGGACAGGGTCCCCACTGATTAGGCTAGGCTGGCTGTCCAGCAAGTCCCAGGCATCCTCCTGTCTCCACCTCCTACCATTAGAACCATTAGAACTGCAGGCACACCAGCCACACCAGAATGGGTCTTACCTGTGGCTGCGACTCAGCCCTGATGTTTGGAGACAAGCACTTTCCTATCTCCCCAGCCCCAGAGTCCTTTCTCCTCCTCTACCAGTCTCTTTCTCTCTGAAGTGGGGAACCCCTGTCCACCAGTATTCCCTAACCCTACCTACTGGAGCTATCTGGAGCCGATGCGTCCCTGACTCTTTCTCCAGGAGCCATTCCTTTCCCTCTGCTCCTAGCTCTCTCTTCCCTGAAATGCCCGTCCTTTCTGTCCTGTCCCCAGACTCTGTGGACTCCTCATCTGGGGAGATTGTAAGCTTGTTGCCAGATGTATCTTTTTTTAAATTAATTTTTGTTTTTGAAACAGGTTTTCTGTGTAGTCCTGGCTGTCTCGAAACTCATTCTGTTGACCTTGAACTCCTAGAGATCCACCTGCTTCTGCCTCCTTTGGAGCCCAAAGGTTAAAGGAGTGGGCTTACCACCACCAAGAGTCTGACAATTTTTTAGTTTCAGAAGGAACCCAGGATTGTAATACTTACTGAGGAGGAATATGGCTTTTCAGACACACCAGAAGAGGGCATCAGATCCCATTACAGATGGTTGAGGGCCACCATGTGCTTGCTGGGAATTGAACTCAGTACCTTTGGAAGAGCAGTCGGTGCTCTTAACCACTGAGCCATCTCTCTAGCCCTGGAGTATGTTTTTTAAAATAAAGTTTTCTAAGAAGCTTTCCTGTGGGGTGTGTGTGTGTGTGTGTGTGTGTGTGTGTGTGTGTGTGTGAGTGACAACTCCTTCTCATGGGAAACAAAGAAGAATATTGCACAGTCTAGGTTGAGTTGACGTGTTTGACACATTGTCTCAACCCCGCATTGTTGCTGGTTGCCCGAGAGGGGAGGAGAGGGGACGAGTGGCTCACATGCTGAGGCAGTCTGTCAGTAGCAGACAGAGAGGCGAGTCCCAGAGAGGGGGGGGAGGGAGGAGGGAGGGGAGGGAGGAGGAGGGGGGAGGAGAGGGAGAGGAGAGGAGGAGAGAGAGAGAGAGAGAGAGAGAGAGAGAGAGAGAACACGAGAACACACACGAGAACACACACGAGCAGCCTAGGGCCAGATGAGGGAGTTGAAGGACTCTCTCTTCAGTGCTTTCTGAAACAGCCAGAGGCCATGTAGTTCTGTGCACAGGTCCTAGATGGCACCGCCAAGCTTTTCTGTGTTTCAAAGCTATGCCTCTCTGGAGAAGCGTTAGAGGATTTCTTAAATTTATTTTGTTTCTTTGGAGAAACCTCTTCCTTTTCCCCCTATTTCCCCTCCTCCTTTATATATATATATATATATATATATATATATATATATATATATATATATATTTTTTTTTTTTTTTCCGGAGCTGGGGACCGAACCCAGGGCCTTGTGCTTGCTAGGCAAGCGCTCTACCACTGGGCTAAATCCCCGTCCCTATATTTTTATTCTATGCATATGAATGTTTTGTACGAGTGTGTGTCTGTGCACTGTGTGCATGACTGGCACTCACAAGGCCAGAAGAGAGCATGGACCCCCCTGAATCTGGACTTAAAATGATCATGAGCTGCCATGTGGGTCCTGGGAACGAAACTTGTGTTCTACACAGGAGCAGTCACTGCTCTTAGCCAGAGCTGTCTTTCCAGCCCTTTCCTGTGGTTTTTAAGTTTTCACGTGTGTGTGTGTGTGTGTGTGTGTGTGTGTGTGTGTGTTGGAGGGCATCTTTCTGGAATTAGTTCTCTCTACCATGCAGGTTCTGGGGTTGAACTCAGGTTCAGCTTAGTGGTGAGCGCTCCCAATGGCTGAGCTACCTCACGGGCACTTCCTCTCGTCTTTTTGAGACAGTCAAGGTTGCCGTGGAACTGTGTCAGTTCTCCTGTTTGCCTCCTGATGGTTTACCTCCCAATTTTGCTGGGCCCTGACGAAATCTCAGTAGGTTTTGTCTTATTTATTTAATGTACATCAGTGTTCTGCCTGCCCGTGTGACGGATAGGATCCCCTGGAACAGGATTACAGACCGCTGTGAGCCACCCTGTGGGTGCTGGGAATTACCCTTCATCCTCTGGAGGAGCAGCCAGTGCTCTAACTGCTGAGTCAGCTCCCTGGCCCATTAGGTTTTGTCCTAATTAGCTGGGAACCTGGCTGTCCTTGTAACCTCTCCCCAGTTCTCCTTCCTGGGTACCACGCCCTCAGCTCTCTATCCCACTTCCCTCTGGATCCGCAGCAACCTTTCTGGATAGATAATCTGGCCCGCTGGTTTAGCCTGCTGTGCCACCATGGTCTTTCAGCACATGTAAGCAGGTTTGACAAGGTTATCCAGCCTTCTGGCCTAGTGACGATCCCTTAGAAGGAAACGGAGTCCCAAGGTATCTAGGTACCTACCCTTAGCCACTGTAACCAGTTGATGACATCATAGAGTTTGAAGCAACACTGGAACTCCAGAGAGGGCAAGCACCCATTCCATGACTGCAGGAGTCCCCTGAACCACCTGGGACCATGGAGGGTCCCCCTCTTCTCAAGGCTCGCTAGGCTAGACCAGTAACTACATCAAGGTAAACTGTCTTTGGGAGAAGCTCATAGTCTCCGTTCTTTAGAAGATCAGCCAGGTGTGGAGCTCCATTGGTAGAGAACCTACCCAGCCTGTTCAAAGGCACGGGTTTGGTCCCCAGCACCGCAGAAACTCAGAATGGGGATACTTGTCCTCAAATTCCAGCTCTTAGGAGGAGAAACTCAAGGTCATCCTTGGCTATAAATGAATTAAAAGCCAGCCTGGATACATACAATCCCATTCCATATAAAATAAAGACAGTCTTGGCACTGTGGAGGCAGAAGTAGGTAGATCTCTGAATTTGAGGCTAGCCTGAGCTACATAATGAGGTTCAGTCTCAGCCATCAAAGAGAAGAGCATTGTTTCGTACGTTTTAGAGCCCTGAACTCACTCTCTTCTCGGTGCTCTTTGTAGAAGGAGCTGATAGGTAAAAATGTGAGTAGCTTTCTCTGTCACCTGCTTTCCCAGAACAAGTGGCCTGATTCATTGTCCCATTCAGAAACAGTTCACTTCTGTCCATGGGGAAGAAAGGGTCTCACTGGGAATGAGAACTGGGTTCCTCTTCTCCATGGTCCTCAGAGTTGGCTGCGGCAGTGAGCAGTGTGCAGCCCTCGTTCTGTGGAAAAAACTGAGGCGTGAAGGGAGACTAGCAAATGAATGGATTCACTGCTTCTGAATGACTCTTCATTCATTCAGTAGGACCCAAGTTTTGCATACACAGTAGGTCTTCTATAGGTAATGGCTCAATTGGTGCTGAGTCCCATTCTAGGCATTGAAGACCCAAGGAGGTATGACGCCATCTTGCAATGTTAGAGTTCACAAGAGAGAAAGGCGAGTTTGTATCCGTTTGAGAGAAAGGCGAGTTTGTATCCGTTTGTATCCATGAGTTTGTATCCAGAGACAGCATAGGAAATAAGGACCAGGTGGAGGCAGACTGTCGCCTCCATCCTCCAGATCTGCGGAGTGTGTGCTCCTATGCACAGGTGCACCATGGCCCACTGGGGTCAGGGCCTGAAACGTATCTTTTCTGAGGAAAATGTCAAGTGTATGAAATGCATAGAGTTACTGAGGGTATTATAAAATGGCTCCTTTTATTTTTTTAAAGACTTATTTATTTTATTTTATATGAGTACACTGTCGCTGTCCTCAGACACACCAGAAGTCGGAGTCGGATCCCATTCCAGATGGTTGTGAGCCACCATGTGGTTGCTGGGAATTGAACTCAGGCCCTCTGGAAGAGCAGTCAGTTCTAACCACTGAGCCATCTCTCCAGCCCATGAAATGGCTCTTAGGAAGTAACAAGAAGGCTGGGGAGGCATGCCTGTAATTTTCATGCTTGGGTGGCTGAGGCAAGGTCACAAGTTCATGATTAGTCTGGGCCACATAGAGCGTCTAGCCAAAGCTCCATAGTAAGGCTAGCCTAGACTACATAGGGAGTGTCTGTCTCAAACCCCTACTATACCTGCCCAAAAGGAGAAAGTGGTAACCGTCATACATATAGTTATTAATTCATTATATCACAAGCACCAACAGAACTGAATCGCAATCACCATTTTGAAGCTCTCAGGAGTGTAAACCTCATTTTGAGACATTCACAACAATCTCAATAAAAGATGCTGGTAGTGTCTGGGCCAGCCTGATGGCTCAGTGGGTTAAGGCCCTTCATCCCCAGGACCCGCATGGTGGAAGAAGAGAACTGACTCCCGAAAGCTGTCCTCTGACCTCCACATGCATGAGGGGACATGTGCTACCCGCCCCATAAACATACAAATACAATTTAAAAAGTCCGTGGTTTCTGTTGACGACGACGACGAAGGCACAGGTGCTACCCTGCTGTGGTTCTCACCTCTAGAACCATTTAGAAATTTCGTTTCGTCTCTGATAGTTCATAATGTAAGATATATTCTTGCTAGTGGCCAAGGCTCTTTGCTTTTGCAGGCTGTAAGGAATGTATGCCATTTTATTCCAACAGGGTCAACCTCCGTCTTCCTTACCGGTGCTCTTCTGCTTCTGGCTTCCCTGCTGTCTAACTTTAAATTCTTGTATTTATTTTGCCTTCTTGTCCACTTACTGGGGGGCCAGTGGAACCTTCCAGTTAAGCAGCTCTTTCCCTGGTCTTAACTCTAACCAGTGGTTCTCTATCTGTCACGTGCTTGACCTTCTATAGTCTAAACAATATGTTTTACAATGCTAGTAAGTCCTTAAAATTTTCATCCAGTTTATTTTGATCCTATTCACTCCAACTGGGAGTTCATGAGCACAGTGGTCCTGCAAACAGTATCTTTTAAAGAAAGAAAAAAAGTTTCTGAAGCCAAGTACAGTGGTCCACATCTGTGATCCCAGTACTTGGAAAACGAAGGCAGAGGGCTCAGGTGTTCAAAGCCAGACTCAGGTAAAGAGTGAGTTTGACACCAGCCTGGGCCACTTGAGACTGTCTCAAAAAAAAAAAAAAAAAAAAAAAAAAAAGAAAAGAAAAAGAAGAAAGAAGAAAGAAAAGAAGGATTTATTATTTTGTTTTCATATTCTATCAGAAAAAGAAAACACCAAAATCTGCTTCCGTGTTTTCTATTATTTTTCAACGAGTGACTTCTCATGTTCTTATTATTTCTCAGTGACCTATTTTATGTATTTCACACGCGATATTTCTAGTTCTTTCTCTGACTTCAGCTCTTTCTTTGCATCTGTACCTTCCTCCGCACTTTGTCAGGTGTCTCTGCCGTCCCTCTTTGGCACCCTTGGTCAGCCTGTGCTGGTTTCTGCTGGAGGTCATGTGTTTCCCAGTTTGTTGACATTCTTTTCGGGTAGCTTTCTTCCTCGGATGTCTGGTGACTTTTGTCCTGTAAGCTTTTCACCCACGGGTCACCCACTGCTCTATCCTGGAATGTACTGGGTCAGGGCCACTTTAGTCTGAGTCATTCTGAAGAAATGAGAAAGGAGAGGTGACCTTGAGAGCAGAGTCCTGGACACCCCAAGTCCTCAGGGAAGCCCTCCCTGACAACCCTGCTGCCTTGTCTTGTCCACTTGATGAGAGTTAGAGCCATGCAGGAGGAAGAGACTTCAACTGAGGAACTGCCTCTATGAGGCGGGTAGTAGGCGGGTCTGCACGGTGTTGTCTTGATTAATGATCGATGCGGGGACCCAGCCTATGGTGGGCAGTGCCACCCCTGGGCCGGTGGTCTTTGGTTGTATAATAATGTCGGCTGAGCAAGCCCTGAGGGGCAAGCCAGGATTCAGCATCCTTCCGAGGTCTCTTCAGTTCCTGCCTTGACTTCCTGTCGACTTCCCACGGTGGGCGGCGATGGACCGTGTCCTGAGTGTAAGCCAGATGAGCCCTAGTCTCCTCCTCCCAGGTCACTTTAGAGATGCAGAGCCAACTGGGACAAGCCTCAGGACCCCTCCTTATCCCAGGTCACTTTAGAGATGCAGAGCCAACTGGGACAAGCCTCAGGACCCCTCCTCATCCCAGGTCACTTTAGAGATGCAGAGCCAACTGGGACAAGCCTCAGGACCCCTCCTCATCCCAGGTCACTTTAGAGATGCAGAGCCAACTGGGACAAGCCTCAGGACCCCTCCTCATCCCAGGTCACTTTAGAGATGCAGAGCCAACTGGGACAAGCCTCAGGACCCCTCCTCATCCCAGGTCACTTTAGAGATGCAGAGCCAACTGGGACAAGCCTCAGGACCCCTGGGTAGACTTTTAGGAGTTGGCCTTCAGTATGTTTGGGATTAGTAGCCGTGGGAGGAGGGTCTATGATATCACCAAGGGGCTGGTGAGAGAGTGGGCTAGCCTGTGTGAGCCTACTACTACCTTTCCCTGCTCTTTGCTTACCAGAGCCTTGCTGTGCTCAGAACTCACCCACTGACACCTATGCTGGCCTTGAAGCCATTCTCTCGACAGGAGAGAGGCAGACAGTGATCGTCTTGGGTCCCTCACACAGAGATGCAGTTAATTCACTGTGGGGATGAAGGCGTACTAGGCCATCACTGTCCGCTGAACGTAGGATACCCCTGGCCCAGAAGCAAAATTTCAATCTACCTCCACGATTTTTTTTTACCTGCAGAAAAGACCATTTTGTGGGATGCAATTGGTATACAGAGAGGGGACTTTATTTTACACATTGTCCTTCTTGGCTTGATAATAAGCCTTATCACCCCCCCCACACACACACCCTCACATATGTAGCAGATGTGCACCTTGGTCTTCATGTGTGTCCCTCAATAACTGGAGAGGATCTCTTGCTTACCTATGGACCTTACCTGGGCAGCCTTGTCTGGCCCCAGTGGGAGAGGATGCCCCTAGTCCTGTAGTGACTTGATGTGCCAGGGTGGGGTGGTACCCAGGGGGGCTCCCCCTTCTCAAATGAGAAGGGGAGGAAGGATGAGGGGAGGATCTGTGTGAAAAAGAAGGGGAACTGATACTGGGATGTAAAGTGAATTTTTAAAAAGTTTTAAAGACCTCTATTTTTCTTAACAGAACAGGATGGCTGACCCTTAGGCTGTGTGCTAACTTTTTTTTTTTTTTTTTTTTAGATTTTATATAACCCCTTATATGTAGAGATCTAACCCTGTTTTCCAGGTACCTCATTACTGATGAAAATCATCTCCATTCTAGTTAACTGTAAGAGAAATAGGAACACACTGGGGCGAGCCTGATGTGGGCTTAAAGCAGAGGACAAACGGACAGTTCCCGGGGAAACCAACAGGTCATTCATTCACACCCCAGGTCAGATCCAGCATCTTCTTGGAGCCAAACCACCTCCCGTCTGACACCCAGAACACCTGTCACTCACATCAGGGCTGCCTTGAGTGTTTCGTCTTTAATCTGCTTTGTATGAACTTTTTGAGGGCCTCGTGGGTCTCTTCTGGCCGTCTTCTGACTCCTCACAGCCTTTTCCTCTGGTGGCTGGGACCCAGTGCTGAGAGACATCAGAACCTTTTCTGTCCCAGACAAATGAAGCGACATAGTTGGTCTCTGGCCTCGATTCTGGTCTGTCTTGGTCTCTGCGTGTGCTAATGAGCTCACGGAGTGCCTGAGGGTAAGGCACTGGACTGCCCTGGGATGAAAGCTTGGATCTGAGCTGTTAGACAGTGTCTGGGATTGTGCACAAAGGAGAATTGAATTGTAGATCAGCTGGGGAGCTAGTGAGACAGCCCCATGGCCCTCGGCCTCCAGGGCCGGACGCCTGTGGGAGCACATAGCTGGCATTTTTTTTAAGCATGAGATTAGGAAGCCTTTTGCTTCCTCTGCGAAGCACTTGAATTCAATGACTTGAGGTAGGATGGGAGGTTTTGGGTTTGCTTTGTTTTGGCGAAAGCCAAGCAGATTTGGCCCGAGTGGTCTGAGGGGAGGCAAGGGCTCGTCTGGTACGAGATGAAGCAGGTTTGAGAGAAGGTAGTTACTGTTTGGCAACTCAGGAGCGTGGAAGAAGCCGTGATTGCCGTTGTGGAAGAGGGGGTTCCTACTGGACTCCCCAGACACCGTCTTGATTTGAGAAGCCTCCAAGCACCATTTCATAGTAAGTTCTGAGGTTTGCCTCTGACTGGTGCTGTATCAGGAACACTTAAGGCAGTGTTCCTCAACCTGTGGGTCTCGAGGCCTTTTTAGGGGGGATGAAAGACCCTTTCACAACGGTCACATACCAGTTATCCTGCAGATATCTGCATGATGATTCTTAACAGTAGCAAAACTACAGTTACGAAGTAGCAACGAAAATGATTTCATGGCTGGGCGTGACCACAGCATGAGGAACCGTATAAAAGGGTCGCAGCACTAGGAAGGGTGAGAACCACTGCCTCAGGGGCTGGTTATCTCCTCCAGAGGGTGGCACCAAGAGTCCCCACAGGGGCAACTGGCTGCTGCTGAGACGGTGAAGCTGAGAGGGAGGCCTGCCCTGGGAATCTTATAGAGCTGCAGGCAGGCTCTCTCTGATAATGAGATACGCTCCCCCTCTAACTCACGTCTCAGACGGCATCCAGGCTGGTCCAGTGAGATGGCCATGTTGGGAAGCATCCTAGCAGCCAAGCCTGAGCACCTGAGCTTGGTCCCCGGAGCCCACAAGGTAGAAGGAAGGAGCCCACTCCCAAAGTTGTCTTTTGACATTCACGTGTATACTATGTGCTGTACATACGTGTGTGGGGGTGTGGTGTGCGCACACACACACACACACACACACACACACACACACACACACACACACACAAATGCCGAAGAAAGTTGAATTTAAAAACTCTCTTCGAGGCCAGGTCCTGGTGCACTCCTTTGATCCCAGCGCTTGGGAGTCAGGGGCAAACTCTGTGAGTTCAAGACCAGCCTGGTCTTCACAGCGAGTCCCAGGACAGTCAGAGCTAAACAGAGAAACCCTGTCTTTTTTTTAAAATATTTATTTATTATATTTATATGAGTACACTGTCGCTATCTTCAGATAGCACCAGAAGAGGGCATCAGACCTCATTACAGATGGTTGTGAACCACCATGTGGTTGCTGGGAATTGAACTCAGGACCTCTGGAAGAGCAGCCAGTGCTCTTAACCACTGAGCCATCTCTCCAGCCCTTTTTTTTTTTTTTAAATATTATGTTTTTTTAAAAGGGTTTTTTTTGTTTTGTGTATGTGAGTACTCTGTCACTCTCTCCAGACACACCAGAAGAGGGCTTCAGACCTCATTACAGATGGTTGTGAGCCCCCATGTGGTTGCTGGGAGTTGAACTCAGGAACTCTGGAAGAGCAGTCAGTGCTCTTAACCGCTGAGCCACCTCTTCAGCCCGAGAAACCCTGTCTTTGTCTTGAAAAAAAGTATCTCCTTGACTTACACTAACTTGCATGCTGTCCCGACATCTTTTTTTATAGTCTATTGTCTATATATTGTGTGTACGTTGCAGATGTAGGGCTCAGAAGAGAATTTGAATATATTCTCTCCTTCCACTGTGTGAGTTCTGGGGCTGGAACTTAAACTGCCAGCTCCTCATCTGCTGAGTCATCTTGCCAGCCCTAAAGAAAATGTTTATTTTTAAGATTTCTTTTTTAAATTTTATGTGTTTGGGTGTTTTGCCTTCATATATGTCTATGTACCATACGTGTGCAGTCTCTGTGCAGGTCAGAAGAGGGTGTATTTTGTTGTTGTTTTATTATTTTTTTTAATCAAGGTTCACCTGGCCCCTGCCTCAGAGGCTTCAAAGGAAAGCTCTGGCCCAGTTCCAGTTGCCTCCTCCAGGAAGCCTTGCAGGATTAACCCGGGGCTCCCTTGTAGTTGGTCCCTGTGGCTCATGGGATTTCTTAGCGTCTCTCCTGCAGGCTGTAAGCTCTATAAACACATGACTTTAGAAAAGCAGAGGAGTGGGGTAGCTGGGGGAAAAGCAGGGTCACCCCCCAGACCAGTGTAGAACAGAATGAGATAACAATAACTCTTGTCCCCGCTGAACAGGGGGAGAGCAAGGCAGAAGCAGGGAGGAGGTGACCAAGACACTCACTAGGGCATCTAGTTCACCTGACTCCCTGAGCACTTGCTCTCTCCCTTTCCCTCTCCCCCCCTCTCTCAGGCTTCATTGTGTTCATTAACCTGGGCACTTAAACAAACATCTTTGTGTGAGCGGTGGGAGTGGGGACCACACATTTCTGGGCTGTGGGCGGAGGTCAGAGGACAGTCTCAGACCTTCATCTTCCATCTCATTGTCACTGTGTACTGCACGCCAGGTGACCCAGGGACTTCTAGGTCTTCGTGTATCTTGGTTTCCCTCCCACTGTGGGAACACTGTGATTAGAGACAGTCACTACTGCGTGGGGTTTTTACACAGGCTCTGCGGGTGCCAACCTGCTCCTAATGCTTTATATGAGAACTGCTGTACCCACTTAGGCACCTCCCCAGCTCAGACCTGAGCATTCCTTTACCCGCTTTGGGGGCTGGGGATGTAGCTCGGTTGGTATACCATTTGCCTCCATGCATAAAGCACTTGTTGTCCAGCACATAGGAGGTAGAGGTGGGAGGAACCTAAGTTCAAGGCCATCCTTGATGGCATAGTGAGTTCAAGGCCACACCTTGACTAAGGAAATACTTATAAAAACCATTTAATTGGGGTTAGTGTACAGTTTCAGGGGTAAGTCCATTTTTATGCTGGAGAAGGAACTAAGAGCATTACATCCTGAAATGGAAGGAGGGAGGGAGGGAGGGGGAGAGACAGAGAGAGTGTGTGTGCTTGGGCCTGACATGGCCCAAACCCCAAAGGTACCCCCAGCGACATCTTTCCTCCAATAAATCTACACCTCCTAATCCTTCTAATCCTTTCAAATAGTATTACTCCCTCGTGACCAAGCATTCAACTATATGAGCCTCTGGGGTCTGCTCTTATCCAAACCACTGCATTCTGCTCCCTGGTCCCCCTAGGCTTGTAGCCATAACATAATGAAAAATGCATTTGGTCCAACTTCAAAAGTCCCCATAGTCTATCACAGTCTCAGCTATGTTTAAAAGCTCGAAGTTCAAAGTCTTTCGTGAGACTCGTGACAAACTGTAACGCCTGTAAAATCAAAATCAAAAAGCAGGTCACATATTTCCAACACACAGTGGCACAGAATACACACTACCCCTCTGAAAGGGGGGAAAGAGAGCGTGGTGAGGAAATACTGGACCAAAGCAAGACCAAACACACCAGCTGGCAAACCTCAAATTCTGCATCTCCATGTCTTGTGTGTTTCAGCTTCGTTGACTATACTACTTCTCTGTCTTGGGCTATTTTCACTCTATCAGCAGCTTTTGTTGACTCATATCTCCTGACTGTGGCGTCTCCAACATCTTGGAGTCTCCAAGGCAATCCAGGCTTCACCTTCACACTTTCCCACTATGGCCTCTCTGGGCTTCCAATGTAGGGACACCTTTTTTTTTTTTTTTTTTTTTTTACACTTATAATAGATTTTATTGAAGAAATAAAAATATCAACAACAGCGAACAGATCCTATCATTTTTTTTTCTTTTTTCTTTTTTTCGGAGCTGGGGACCGAACCCAGGGCCTTGCGCTTGCTAGGCAAGCACTCTACCACTGAGCTAAATCCCCAACCCCTCCTATCATTTTTTTAAAATATTTTTATTTATTCACTTTTTATTTGAGTACAACACTGTAGCTGTCTTCAGACACACCAGAAGAGGGCATCGGATCCCATTACAGATGGTTGTGAGCCACCATGCGGTTGCTGGGAATTGAACTCAGGACCTCTGGAAGAGCAATCAGTGCTCTTAACCGCTGAGCCATCCCTCCAGCCCCAGATCCTATCATTTTTATGAGTAAGGAGACCAAGACAGCCCACATATAAACTTGCAGGTAAAGTTATGCTTACAGCTGACTTCATATCTTGAATTGTAGAATACATAATATTCTCAGGGTAAGGCCTGAGGAATTTAACTGACGATAAAACATTAACAAAAACCTTATGCAAATTACTCAATTCTGGGGAGTTACATTTCTCAGAAAAATACCCAAACTTTTCTTCCAAAACAAGTAAGTCAAAATACTTCATGTAGATTATTGACAAGTCATATGACTCAAACCTTTTTGGACCTCCTCAAGTTTCCTATACAAAGACACTTCGAGAATGCCTTTATAAGTAACAGAGTTTCTATACAAAGTTTCCTATACAAAGACACTTTGAGAATGCCTTTATAAGTAACAGAGCAGTCCCTTATAATTTGCAGTTGCTTTTTGTTCTTTTTGTTCCCCATCATACACAGCTGTCTAAGTGATGAGAAACTCCAGAAGAAGGAATTTGTAACATTTAAAACATCTTTCTGAGGAGCATGACAAAAAATCCAGTGTTCTGGATCAATTATCCTCTTCATTCAGGATATCTATACTGTATATAACTTGCCTGCTGTTTATCTAAGTAGACATTTAGTTGTTAACAAACGTCATGACTTTACTGTGGTTTTATATAAGATTTGGTATCATCTTCAGTTTCAGGCATCCACTGGGGATACCTGACAGGTAGGAGGGAACTACTGTAGTAATAGAAGTCTTTAACCCGCAGACATTTTATTGGTTTTAGTGCATCTTCTCATGCAATTCTTCAACAGCTGCCTCTTTTTCTCTTAGAATTTGCTTAAGTCTTCTTATTTTTTTCATCTCTGATGGTTTCTTCTAGTTCTGGTGGTGTCACTGGAAAAATAGCTTCCGTATAGTTTTTATTAAAATAATTACTTTGTTCAAAAGATGTGCTTGAACTTAATGTGTTTCCCCTGCTTCTCATGACAGCAGTGTTCTGCCGCAGTTCTCTCGTCTTCCCTGGTTGTACTATGGCTTGTGATAATGTTCTGTTGTGATACGTCTGATGTTGGTAAAATACCACGAAGGAGCTGGGAATGAGCAACATCAATGGGACACCTCTTATACATGCCTGGCCTCAGGGATTTTCCTTGATCTTGGAGGGAGATTCCACAACTCTTTCTTCTCTCTCTGACTCTAAAGCCAGAACCACATGGCCAAAGCTGCCAAGTTCTGCTGCTCGATGGGCCTGACCCTGGACCCCTCATTCAATTACATCTTCACCAACATTCTGCTACTGATGGTTTCCTTCAATGCCTAGTTGTTTTCAAATTCCTTTTCACAGGTTGGGTGGGGTCTTGCCTGAGGTCACCATGCCCTTTATTCTATTTTCATCCTTTGGGCTTTTATTAAACCTCATTTCCTTGCACACTGAACTTAGCTTCGTTGTGTTTCCTGGTGGTCCTCTTCTCCTCAGACTGTACATTTCTCCTCAGACTGTACATTTCTCCTCAGACTGTACATTTTGTATTCTCTTTTGTCCATCTTTTGTCCAGCTTGCTCCTCTTCATGATAGATCTGCATAGTGACCACTAATAACCGCACAACCGAGTCAACACTAGGCTGTATTGAAATCTCCTCTGCCAATACCATTCATTCCCCTCCCCATTTCAATTTTTTCTATTCTTTTTTTTTTTTTTGGAGCTGGGAACCGAATCCCCATTTCAATTTAGCTGCAGGCAGATTGTTAGGACAAGGACAAAAAGCATCTTCATTCTTGACCAAAATAGCACAAGGCCACTAATATTCTTCCCCTCTGAAGCCTCTTGAGCTGGGCCAACAATGCTCTACTGTCTTTGTTCCTATTAGGATGGCCCATCAAGCACCCCCCCACCCCCACCCCCCAAGTGTTCAGCTACTTTTCTAGTTCAAAGTCTCAACAACTTCCGTATTCCTCCAACAAATGGCGGCTTGGTAAGGCCTGTCGCAGCAATGCCCCACACCTTGGTACCAACTCTGTCTTGGTCACCATTCTATTGCTGTGAAGAGATGACAAGACCAGGACAACCTTTATAAAATAAAGCATTTAATTGGGGGCTTGTTTACAGTTTGAGGCTTAGTCCATTATCATTGAAAGAAAAAAAAAGAAATAAAAACAGAAAGGACCTGATTGCTCCTAGATATGGTGGAGGAGAAAGTTTACTGTAGATCACAGGGAGAGTGTGGACAGAGGCAGGGACATCTGGGAGGGTCCAGAGTGGACATGACCAGACTGAGCTGGACCATGTGGGGGATGGGGGAGGAAAAGGGAGAGGGGGAGAGGGGAACCAGGTGCAGCAGCCGGAAGAGCAAAAGTACCAAAGGAGCTGGTAACCAAAATGGCTGGATTATATAGAGAAGAGCCTCTGGGGGCAAGGGCAGCCCAGCCCCTGGGCTGGAGAGTTTGGGGGTGGGCAAGGAATAAGATATGCCAGCCACAACCTATAACAGGTCGGGGCTGCAGGCTGTGGGATGCTGGGAGAACATGGAAGCTCAGCCATTTCTCCCAGGGTTTGAGACTGATAAGTAGGGAGCATGGCAGCACCAGGCAGGGATGGTGCTGGAGACATAGCCTAGAGCAGCAACCTGATCTATAAGCACAGAGAGAGGTGAGGAGGGGGAGAGCGCCTGGGCCTGTCCTGGGCTTTTGAAACCTCAAAGCCCACCCCCACACCCTTCCTCCACCAAGGCCACGCCTCCTAATCCTTCTAACCCTCCCAAACAGTGCCACTAAGCATTCAAATACATGAGCCCATCAGGGACATTCTTATTCACAGCACCACACTGGGCTCCGTCTCAAAATAGACAAATACAACTAGCACCTCAGTTAGTCTTTATTTGTTCTGAGCTTCTCACCAGCTCTGAGTGAGCCTTAGTCTGCACCTCTAGAAGGAAGGATTAGGGTAGAAGGGACTAAGTTCTTCCGTGAAAAGGTGAATTGATTTCTCTGAGCTCCAGCTTACCCACGGTAGAATGATCCTCAGGTCCCCACGGTATTGGGAAGCTTTCAGGCAGCCACGCATGGAGATCCTTAGTGCAGTCCTTGGCATCCGTTATTGTCACCATCGTTCCTACTCTCTTGCCCAAGATTTCTGTGAGGCTACCTGGTGACCATCGGGTATGGTGGATACGCTCTACGGTCTTCTCTCTGAATGTAAGGACATCAAGGTCTAGAGGGGACATAGGGCAAGGCCCACATGATATCCAGGACCAATGCTCTCCTTTTCAGAGTATGCTGAGCACCTCAACCTGACTCCTTTGTCTCTTTCTGTTCTTAGGACTCCAACCCACCAGCTCAAGACTGTTCCTCAGACACCTGGGAAGGTAGAACTCACCCCAGTCCCACAGACTTTTCCATCAAGAACCCAGTCACCTCTAAAAGATGGCAAATGATGTTCTTTGGGGAAAATGAGAGTGAACTCAAGTAAGGATTGTCAGAGGTGACTCAGGCTCTCCCAAGGCAAGTGCACGGGGACCCGGGCTCGGGCCATACACCTCGGTGGGCTTTCCCTGGGACCTTCTGCCTCGGGCAGCTTCTTGGGTTCGATGAATCGAGAGAGACCCAAACCTCGGTAATTTAACCCATACATTTCACGGAGACTGCCTGGAGAGGGACACTTTCCCAGGGCGACAGAGTAATTCGAAAGGGACTTATCCTCATTATGGTTAAGCATGATGGCTAATGCCATTTTTTTCTTTTTTTTTTTTTTTCGTAGCTGGGGACCTGAACCCAGGGCCTTGCATTTTAGGCAAGGGTGGACCACTGGAGCTAAATGACAACCCCTAATGCCATTTTTTATATGAACTTCGAAGGGTGGATACTGGACTGACACTGATCACCAGTGGACACCCTGGGAAAATCCCCCATATCTTAGGGTTTTCATAGCTGTGAAGACACACCATGACCAAGGTAACTCTTATAAAAGACAACATTTAATTGGGGCCGGCTTACAGTTTCAGACATTGAGTCCATTATCATCATGGCGGGAAGCACGGCCATGTCCAGGCAGACATGGTGCTAGAGAAGGAGCTGAGAGCTCTACATCTTGATCTGAGGGCAGCCGGAAGGAGACCATGAGCCACACTGGGCTGAGCTTGAGCATAGGAGACCTCAAGGCCCACCCCCACAGTGACGCACTTCCTCCAACAAGGCCACACCTACTCCAACAAAGCCACACCTCCTAATAGTGCCACTCTCTGTGGGCCAGGCATTCGAACACAAGTCTATGAAGTCTATGTGCTATGTCTACCCCAACCACATACACTGGTACCCATTTGTTGTATGTGTTGTATGTGTATGCTTCTGTGTGTACAGGTGCACATGTGTGCCTGCGTGTATGCATGTGCATGTGTGTATAGGCCCAAAGACAACCTCACGTATTATTCCTGCGGAGCCATCTACCTTATATTTTAAGAGTTTCTCCCTGGGATCTGAGCTCATCAATCAAGCAAGGCTGGCTGGTCGGCAAGCCCCGGGATCTACCTGTTCTGCCTGCCCAGCTCTGACATTGCAAGTGTGTGCTATCATGCCTGGCTAGTTTTCCTCGAGTCCTGGAGCTCAAACTGATGTCAACTGTTTGCAAGACAAGCGTTGTACCTACTGTCTCCTTAGCTGCCCTCCTAGCTGTCATCAGAGAGAGAGAGAGAGAGTCTCACTATGTAGTCTGGACTGTTCTCACATCCACCATCCTCCTGCCTCTGCCTCCTTGCTGGTCTGCACGACCACCACCCCTGATTTGTCTTCCCCTGTCAGGCCAAGGTCTTATTTCCCCCCTGTTACTGTGATAGACCACACACACGAAAGCAACTCGAAGGGAAAGTGGCTCAGTCCGGCTCACAATTCAGGCAAGGGCATCGCGTTGCAGCAGCAGGAGCCTGGAGCAGCTGGTCGCATCCTGTCTACAACGAGGAAGCAGAAGGCAATGGATGCATTGCTGCATTTAGCTTGATCTCTCCGTTTCATTCAGTCCGGGATCCACACCAGGTCCTGCCCACAGTTCAGAGGACTCTTCCCATATCAATCAATTTATGTGGTCCTCCTCGGGCATGCCCAGAGCCTATCTCTCAGGTGCTTCTGGATCCTTCCAACTTGACAATGAACATTCAGTGTCTGCATTGACACAGTGCTGCTGAGGGACAAAATGACAAAGACTGTGACAGTGAGGGGCAAGTTGGGGTGGCACAGACCTATAACCCCAGACACTCGCAAAGCTGAGGTAGGAGGACTGAGAAGACTCAAGGGCTGTGCTGGGATACAGAACAAGTCCAAGGCCAATTTAGGGAGACCTTGTCTTAAACATTTAAGTGAACAAACAAACGAATAAACAAAAGTGAAATTAGGCTTGGGGATATAGCTCAGTTGTGAATAACTCTTCTAGCTGGCTGAGGTCCTGGGTTCAATCCTTGGTATCCGATAGGGTTGGAGAGTTGAAGTGAACAGAAGATCAGCAGGGCATGGTGGGGTGTGGCAAGCCACAGACAGGCCTCCAGCCCCCTTTCAAATCTCAGTCTTGCCATGTAACATCTGTCTGAGCTTGGGAAGCTGTCTGACCTCCGGGGAAGACCGCACAAGGTCTGCTGTGAAGGAATGCTTCAGCTCTCTACGTTAATTGGAGAGCATGTGTCCAGCACAAGGGAAGCCAGAGCTGGGAAAGGAATGAGGAGCTTGGTCACCAGCAAACTGGACTGTGGGCTTTGGTGTGACTGGCATGGAGAGAAATCAGAAACCTCAGATTCAGATCCTGATCCAAGAAATGAAACTTCTCATCTGAAACTCATAATGGTACCTGGGCCAGATTTTTTTGGGAAGACGCGCACTTAGACGGTTGTTTTTGATCCTGTTGGAAGGAAGGAAGGTAGTCCTAGACACCCTCGTTGTCCCAGAGAGGCCCCTGGCCTTGCAGGGCACTTGAAGTGATGGGGAATGTCCACACCCAGCAAGAACGGCCCACACAGATGGGACCACACAGCCCAGCTCAGCCCAAGCTGCCAGAACAGTGGGCCACAGACACACTCCTCATTTCTGCCTAACCTCCAGTCTGAGCAATCTCCTATGGGAAACTTACCGTCAAGAGCCTCCAACAGATGCCCAGAGCTCCTTCCCCTCCCCCGCTCATCTCCCTGGTAACAGTTGGTGGTTAGCAGAGGATGAAAGAGGACCAGGCTTCATCATCTAGCGTCTCCATCAGCTGCACCAATGGGATGGGGAACACAACTTCTCTCTAGGATGCTGCACGGTCCAGGACAGGTCGGGGAAGCTGCCTCTGTGCTGGAAAGGCAGTCAGGTGTGTGTGTGTGTGTGTGTTGTGTGTGTGCGTGCACGCGTGTGCGTGTCTGTTTAAAAGCCTGTCGAGTTGAGAGAGGAAGGCATTTTCTCATAATGACAAAGCTAAACCGGACACGATGCTGGATGTGGTGTCTCATGCCTGTAATTCCAGCACTTTGGAGGCTGAGGCAGGAGAACTGTCTTGAGTTTGACACTATTTTGGTTTACATAGTAAGTCCCAGGCCAGGCTGGACTACAGAGTAAAATACTCAAAAACAAAAACAAAACAATAAATTACAAAAACTCATCAAGTATGCCCAGTGTGGTAGTACCATAGTCTTGGTGCTGGGAGGTTAAGGCACAAGAATGGCCATGAGATCTGGGCCAGCACATGCTCGTGGGTTTGGCTCAGTCTCTGCTCTGGGCCAGGTCGGCTACCGGGTCTCATCAGCACAGGCTGCCGGAGCCTTTGAGTCACAGCATTACCTCTGTGCAGAAAGCTGAAGTAAGGACCAGACAAAGCCTTCCATGAGAGCCTGTCTATAAAATACTCTTCGCTCTCAGCCCCTGCTCATGCACTTTTAATCGTTTTGACGTTATATGCATTAAAGTCCAGAAGAGGCCAGGTAAGTGTTTTTGGGTTGGGGAACGTACTGCTGATGGCTAGGTTTCTCCAGGGGAGATGGGCATCTCCTTTTATGTGCATGCTGTGTGTGTGTGTGTGTGTGTACAGTCTGATAATGTATACATCTGACTATATTCATCCAGTTTTATAAAAATACAAAATCTGATTTAAAATGGTAAATAAAAGGTCATATATAAAAGTTCCTGCCAGGTCGTGGCGGCACACACCTTTAATCCCAGCACTCGGAAGGTAGAGGCAGTCAGATCTTTGTGAGTTCAAGGCCAGCTACATGGACAAACCATGTCTCCAAAAACAGACAAAACACTCAAAGTCCCTTCACTGCCTTGGAGCTTACCTGAGTAGGCTGTGCCTTCGCTTAAGCTTTTCATGGTCCTTCCAGTCCGTCCACAAATAATAGGGAGCACTCACTCGGTGTGAACAGGGAGCACTCACTCAGTATGAAGCGACACCAGGGCTGTTTGTAAACAAGCCTTTGACCATGCCCATTCCATAGCTGAGGGAACTGCAGCTCCATTGAGAAGCCTTCCCAGGCAGTACGCAATGGCGTGCACCTTTAATCCTAACACTCAGGAGGCAGAGGCAGGTGGGTCTCTGAGTTTTAGGACAGCCTGGTCTACCTAGATCCAGGATAGCTAGGGCTGCATAATGAGACGTCTTCCCAGGTCAAAGCCAGTGAGAGGCCAAGTAGGGTTTCAAGCGATGTATCCCTGCTTTGCATCTGAGCCTCATCTTGAAGCTACAGGCAACACGTTACTACGTGGAGTGGTACATTAAACGGGGGTGTCGGTACACAAGCAATCCAGTTACTCCTCAGCACCCTAAAGAACATAAATACCGATTCCATTTCTTTTCATACAGAAACCTCCGGGGCGGGGATTAAGTACAGTACCTAATCCAAGTCTGATGCTCTGGACAAACAGCAAGACTGAAGATCCAGTTTTGTCTGTGCCTGTGTAGCATACTCTTGCAGATCTCTCTGCTGCCAACCTTTGGGACTCAGGGCAGCTGTCTGGCATGGTATCCATGCTTGAAAGCCTGGGTTCTTGGCTTGCCCGTTGGAGTGGGAAAGGCCTCCAGCAGAGGGGACTCTTTTGAGGTAGTTTCAGCATTCCAATTGTTAGCCAAAGCACAGAACAGTCAGGAGCTGTTTTGTCTCTTAGAGATTGGACAAAGGGGCCATCGATCTTGACTAATTGGATAGCATTCACCACTCAGCTTTACTGGCGTCAAACTGACAAACCGTGTACGTTTAAGGCATTACAGGTACACACAGACACACACACACCACACACGACACACACATATATACACAAGTACACAGACACGTAGAGACACACACAGGCACACACATACACATATACTACACACACAAACACAAATCACACCACACACACACACACACACACACTGAAATTATTACCCACTTAGCTAAGTAATACAGGCATTGTCTTGGCCATTCCTTTTTCCCCAGTAAGTACCGTCTTAGCGAATTTTAATTACTCAGTATATTTAACTCTTACTATGCTCTGCATCAGGCCCTCAAAAAAAAAAAAAAAAAAAGACTTTCAGTATTCCATGGAAAAGGGATAGATTTAAAAATACTTAAATACTTTAGGGTCAGTGAAATGACTTAGTAAGCGATGGCACTTGCTGCCAAGCCTGAATCCCTGAGTTCAATCCCCAGAACCCACTGGCAGGTTGCTCAACCACTGCGTGGACCTCCCATGCTCCAGGTGGCGCACATGCGCACGTGCGCACAGATAGAACCAATGGAAAAGAAAGAACGTGGTAGCCCGTCTCTCTCTCCGTGTTGCTGATATGCAGGTATCTGGTGAGAAACACAAAGAAGGATACGCACCTAGAGTAATGGGTGCTATTTCTGCAGGAGTGCAATTTCAATCTTTAAAAAACCACTTACTTTTGTATCCTTGGACTTTAAAATGAGCACCTTGTATTGTTTTTAGCACTGAGCGTCTCCCTACCATATTTTAAGCTAGACAGGCCAGGGCAAGCAGAGTCAAGGATGAAAACCATGCTTCTGAAAAGATGGCCTTTGGAAGATGCCTTGGTACCTCCCCAGGTCTGCCGATCACTTCCTGGAAGAACATGGCTTCTACCTCCAGGCGAGAGTCCAGGAAGTGCTTCCAGAATAATCAATACTCTGCTAGAAACTTTATATCTGTGCTTATGGCTTTATCTGGGCTCGTGGAGCCTTCTAGAAACAAGGGCCTATCCTCTATCTAGTGTAGTTCTCAGGATCAGAGTATGGAGTTCCAGCTGGGGAGGAGAGAGTGGTACTGCAGAGATGCTCACGGGCCTCTTCTGAACTCTAAACCTTCCTCTAGGATCAGGAGACCCAGCTTCGGAGGACAGAAGACCCCTGGGAAAACAGCATAGCCAGAGCCTCTACATTATGGGACAGAACTGCCAGCGAGGACAGGTAACCACCTCTCCAACCCCCGTCCCCGTCTCTCAGGACCTCACACATACCAGGCTGACCTCAACTTCCATGTAGCCAGGGAGGACCTGCTACTGCTCTGTCCACCTCGGGAGTGTTGGGCTGCCAGGCACGCACGACATGGTGCTGGGGACTGAGCCCAAGGCCTCTTGCGTGCTAGGCAAGCACTCTGTCAACTGAGCCATAGGCCCAGCTTCTCCCAGCCTCCGAGAGGGTCCTATAGACCACGACTTGCTCCCTCAGGCTGTTGCCTTAGGCCCAGCTCAGACCTAAGACATAGCAAGAACATCCCTGGGTAGGCAGGAGCCTTCCATTTGGTCTCTCAGTACACGTTCATTTCTCAACCAGACCTATGGTTTGTACCCAAGGGGAGCCTTGCAAACTCTTGGCTAGTCACTTCTTGTAAAGTTACAGTACGGAGTCCTACACTTGGGCTATAAGCAAGAATCTTGACTCTCTAAGGGAAGCCCCTTGGGCTGAGTTCCCCCAAATGCTTTGCCCATTCTGACATGGTAGAATGTCTTCCTGAACACGGACGCATACCTCAGAAAAGGAGGCTGGCAGGGATTATACTCCTGTGAGGAGCTGGCTCCTTTGAAACCCATTTTGCTGCACATGGGCCCCAGGAGGGAGAGCCATAGTTGTTTCTTTTAAGGGGTGGGGGAACTCGTGAGCCTTGTGGGTGTAAACCAAGGACAGATGCAAGAATGGAGGAGAGTGGGATTGGGGATTTAGCTCAGTGGTAGAGCGCTTGCCTAGCAAACCCAAAGCCCTGGGTTCTGTCCTCAGCTCCGGAAAAGAAAAAAAAAAAGAAAAAGAAGAATGGAGGAGAGGAAGTTTAGGGTGCTGATCTGGACCAGAGATGAGGGATTTAGGCATGGAGGGGCCCAAAAAGTACCTTCACCCTGAGAGGTGTAGTGTAAATGCCACCTTTTGTTCATTCTGAGAGAGCATTTGAAAAGTCTGGCCCAAATTTGTTTTCCTTCCCTCGGGAGCTTCCAGAACAATGAATTTGTGCCTTCTTCCCTTCCTGAATTTATTCCCTCTTTGAGACAAGTTCTCACATAATAGTTTAGACTGGCCTTGAACCCTCAGTCTCCCGTCTCCAGGAATAGTAGAATTACCTGAGCAGTAGAATTACCACGTTTAGGGGATGCTGGGGATCGAACCCAGAGCTTCATGAATGCCGATCAATCACCCTATCAACTGAGCCACACCGCAGCTCCTCCTTCCTCTTCCTAACTCCTGAGTAGAAGCTCTCCACCCTGTTTTCCATCGTCAAGCCTAAAGCTCCTGTGTAGGTTACAGTGGAACACGATAGTCACAAAAGACATCAACATGAGGCGTCCCTGTGGCCTCCAGACCTCTGTAGCCACCCCACCCCCACCCTGCCTTCTCCTCTATTCCTCGGCCAATGTGGAAAACAGCGTCTCCTGCTCTGGGAAAGGAAGAGGGTTTCCAAACCACGAGGTTTATTTGGGATGTCACTGCTCCCTCCCCTTGTCCCTCCCCCCCCTTCCTGTGCCCTGTCTGGCTTTGCCAGCCCCAGGCAGAATGCCACCAAGAGTTTATAAAGCAGTCCAGGCCTGCCCCGGCGAGGTGGCACAAAGCAGCCAGTGTCACAAGCACCGTGTGGTAGTCAGGAGGCTTGGATACTTGTCTGGAATGCAGGGTCTAGCCTTGATCTCTGTGGTATTTGGGAGTCCAGAGAGACACGTGGGCTCCAGAGGCCTCAGACTGAAGATTGAGGACCAGGCACTGGAAGTGGGTACATCCCTCAGGCAGCTCGAGGGACGCTTCGGTCTTCGTGAGCCATTCCGAGGCTCTTCTCATTGTACACGCAATTCCAACCGCTCTCGGCATTCGTGGTTCCTGTATCCGTGGATTCATCCAGTAGTGGGTTGAATCTGTCTTGGATGGTACAGACTTCTCGTCTTGCCATGCCTTAAAATGAGGCATTAAACAGCTTCTAGCCCTCTGATTACATCCTAAGCACCCCTAGGTCAGTTGCAGATCCCAGATGGACCACTGGGGTCTCTGTCACTGCAGTCACTCTGTCAGTCACCCTATCCATCCTTCATCCCTATCAAACTCCATGGTTTCTTATTCCATTGCTGTCTCCCCGATGCCATACACACTGCAGGCTGTCCTGGCTGAGACAGACACACTGTGAGTTTCCACTGGTGGCCTCAGGAAGGACCAAACCGTGGGGCCCCATCAGTGGCTTTCCCCAGGACTGCTGCCCAGACATCGTTAGCTTAGTCTTAGTTCTCACGCAGCCTCTTAAGGATCTGTGAGGCTTCCTTGGAGCCCCTTCGATATGAAGTTTGCTCTGATGGGGTCTCAGCGTAAGACCAGCTTAGACGGCCTGGGCCTCCGGTATGTGCAGAGCTTGCGTGGATGGTTCTGATGGTTTGTACTGTGGCTTCCCTGACCCTTAGTTAAAACCACGTATGTCTGTGGGGTTTCTTTAATCCGGAACCCTCTTGGGAGAGGGCCCAGTGTGACCCTTATAAAGAGCACACATTTACTTATTGAACACTTAGTGTGTGATGACTCACCCCGAGAAGTGCTGAAGAGACTGCCCCTGCCCTCCAGGGGCAACAGATACAACAGATCCGAGTTTTACAGAGCTGGCTGTGTGGCTTTGCAATGCTACACAGCCTTCCAGGAGCCTTGGTGTCCTTCCTTATAAAGGGAGGCCATCCCTTCGCAACTTTAGTGAACGAGGAGGGAGCCGCCAGGATGGCTCCGTGGGTAAAGGCTCTGTGGCCAAGCCTAGGGATCTGAGTTTGACTCCTGGCATCACACGGTAGAAGGGGGCAACTGACTGTGCGTGCTGTGGCCCACGTGCTCCCCTCCCCCTGCGATAGTAGCACTATAAATAAATGTAATTATTTTTAGAGGGTTGGGGGAAGAATAGACACCGTGCTAATGATCTTCCTGACAGGCAGCAACTGGAGGGAAGACAGGTTACTCTGCCTCGCAGTTGAGGGGAGCCAGCTAATCCATGGTTCAGGAGTGTGCAGGCAGCCAAGACTCCTTGCTTCCTCAGGAAGCAGAGACTGGACAGGAAGTGGGGTCAGGCTAGAACTCCTCAAGTTCTGGCCCCAGTGACCATTTCCTCCAGTGAGGCTCACTTCCTAAAGGTTCCACAAATTTCCAAAATAAAGCCGTAGTGTGTGGGAGGGAGAGGGGGGAGGGGGAGGCGTGGATCAGACCAGCCTCTGGTGACAGCTCACATTCAAGACTCATCAGGATCTAATAATGGAGCCAGGTCCCGAGCCAGGCTCTAGGTCAGGAGGCCCTTTCGTGGGCTGCTCTGATTGGCCAGTGGCTACATCTCCAGTCTCTTAGAGCTATACTTTCTATACCAGTCAGCACCCCCGTCTCAGTGGCCAGTTCCTAGTGGACTCCTAGCTTCCCTAATGACAGGGACTGAACCTCTGTTATTCTCCATTTGTCGTCTAAAAAAAAAAAAGACTTACTTTGTGTACACATGTTTTGCCTGCACGTATGTTTGAGCACCATGATCCTGCCCAGGGCTCTCAGAGTTTAGGAGAGGGTGCTCTAAACCACAGAGCCATCTTGCCAGCCCCTGTCCTCCATCTTTGAACTCCCGGTGCCTTTGTGAAGATCTGATGAGTCTTCACTGGAATAGATTCACGAGTGGGAAATGTCTCGTCATTGCCTCTCTCCCGAAGAGTCCGCTTGGCACTGGCCCTTGCATTGCCTCCGTTCTCTCACGTTGATCAGCTACCCTCATCGATATGCGTGGATGCAGGTTGCCAAGCCGCCTTTGTAACTCCGTCTTGTTTTGTCTTTCAGGCTGTAGACATTGAACCACAAATACGACCCCCTCTCACAGAGGAGAAGGTAGGAAGTCTAGATGTGGGTTCGTTCGTTTGTTTACTTGTTTCCTTCAGGAGCATTTTCGTGTGTACGAAAGATATCGGGTGGCTATTGCGTTCCCTCTGGGAGTTCTGATGATGCTTTTAAACCACTGGGCAGCCGCACGGTGGATCCCCCTGGGTGGGAGCTGTGTTTACTTTCAAGGTGTTCCTCTCTGGGCCCAGATTTCTACACAGCAGGGTGCAGTGAGAGAACCTTTTCAAGGAGGCCCCTTCCAGGCCCTTTCTTGGCAGCAAAAAGCATCTGACCTGGACACAGCGTCCTACCTTGGTGTGGCACAGTGACAGGGGAGCCCAAGATGACACGGGGTCTCTCTCTCCTCCACGTTTCCAAAGTACAGACTGCAGAGCCCATCCCCTCTGTACTTCAAGCCTCTTTTACCCACAGAGGCAGACAATCGGAGTTTTCTGTGCCTCCCTCCCATTCCCCAAGCAGGACCTTAAAGTGTTTTAAGGTGGAATTCGGGGAAGCGGGTCTACAGTCTTAGAACTTAAGAAGCAGAAGCGAGGGCTGGAGTGGAGTGGGGGTGTGGGTGAGGGGTGGGGTGGTGGTGGCCGCAAATGTGAGGCCAGCCAGGCTCCAAAATAAGACTTTGTTCCTGCAGAGAAAAAAAGAAGTAAATGTAATAGGTGAACTCCAACATGGTTTGCTCCAAGTTTTATGGTAAGGTAAAGGCTTTGGTAACCAACCTGCTGTAAGGGGATGGTGGTGTGAGCCTTGGCACAGTCCTCGGCTAAGGCAGGAGAAGTAGTACAAGTTTGGGGCTCTAGTGAGAGCCAGGCATAGTAAGGCCTTGTCTCCCCACAAAAAACAAAACAACAACAACACACACACACGCGAACAAAACAAAGCAAAAAGGCATAAGCTTACTAAATCTGTTTTTGTTTGGTTTTGTTTTTTTGTTTTAATTAATTAATTAATTTGGGGCGGGGGAGACAGGGTTTCTCTGTGTAGCTCTGGCTGTCCTAGAGCTCTCTCTGTAGATCAGGCTGGCCTTGAAACTTAGAGGTCTGCCTGCCTCTGCAGATTTTTGTTTTGTTTTGTTGTTTTTGACTGTGTAGCCATGGCTGACTAGACTGTGTAGGCCAGGTTGGTTTTAAACTCACAAAGTTCTTTCTGCCTCTACCTTTCAAGTGCTGGAAGAGGGAGTTCTGGGGGGAGTGGCCACACCTCCTAATCCTTCCCAAACAGTTCCACCAACTGGGGAACAAACATTCAAACATATGAGAGTATGGGGGCTACTCTCATCCAAATCACCAAACCCATCTGCCTTTGATCTTGAATTTTCCATCTCTCAAACCAGAAGACAATACATTTATGTTGTTAAACCACCCAGTCTATAGCATTTTATTATGGCAGGTATATAAAAAATTAATTTAACTCTCCAAAGCCGAAAAAAGCCAAATATTCATCTGTTCTCGAAAGGACAAATAAGTTGTGGTATGTCCACACAGTGGAATATTATTTGGCAATAAAACAACAAAGTTGAGATACATGTGACAGAGATAACCCTTAAAATTATGCCCAGTGAGAGAAGGCAATCATGAAAGACCATATATTGTATTGTTCCATCTATATAAATATAAGTAGGCAAAGATATGGACCTAACGCATGTCTGTCGACAACCCATACATATAGAAATTTGCAAGCTGATAGCTACCAGAAAGAGAGGGAGAGGAAATATTCTAAGGTCGACCATGGTGAGGAGCTTCTCACTCAGAGATTGTATGGCAAATCATTGATGAATTAGCCGTGCTATGCTGCCTGCCTCTAATCCCAGCTATTTGGAGGCTAAAGTAGGGAGATACCTTGAGTCCAAGGGTTTGAAGCTAGCCTGGGCAACCTTCAAGTCCCTACACACACACACACACACACACACACACACACACACACACACACACACACACACACACGCACGCACAAATAAATCTTAAAATAACTAAACAAGGGGCTGGGGAGAGACTCATCATGAGGTACAAACACTTGTTGCTCTTGCAAAGTACCACATGGTGACTCAGAAACTCTCTGTAACTCCAGGTCTAGGAGACCCAAAGCCTTTGTCTGGCCTCTCCAAGCTCTGTATACACGCTGTGCACATGCAGGCAAAACAGTCATACATGTGAATCACAGTGACAAAATCGGCTGGCTGAATCATGGAGTATGCGAGTTTACATCTCAGTAAAACATACCTTCACAGAGCCCCCAGTCCTCAGGCAGGAAGGAGGCCCAGGCAGGAAGGTCATGAGTTCAAGCCCAATCTGGGCTACAGAGTCAGACCATCTCCTCAAGAGGAAACCTCTCCTTTAAGGATTGTCTAACAAAGTACCACACACTTCTAGAACTAAAAGAATTCACAAGATCAGTTTTCCAAACAAGGCCTCTGGTTCCTTCACGAAGCTCTTCTGAGGGGGCAGTTCAACCCTTCGTGGGCCAGACTGCAGAAGGCATCCAGAGAGGTGAGACTGGGAAGGTGTGTGGTCCAGTTGACTTCTTTTGTTCTGAATGGATCTGGTGGCAGGTGAGACACGGCCCATAGAACAGAAGGTGCCTGGGGACAAGGCTTGGGTTTCCAGCTTGGGTGACAGGGAGTGAGTTCCGCCTGGGGTACCCTTCCTTGCCCACACTTGAGCATGGCTTCTCCCTCCTTTTGTTCTGTCCAAATGTCCACCCTCTGGGAGGCCTTCCTGTTCATCCTCCTGGAGACGATTCCCACCCCTGACCCCTTGGCTCTTTAGCCTCTATATTGGCTAGGAATGAGTTTGGCTTAGTCGTAACAGAAAACCCTCAAGTAGCCACAATTTTGGCCGCAAGGCAATTTCATTTTCCTCTTTATTTTGGAAATGTGGAAATAGGAAGCATGGGGCTGATTCTGCATGGCACAGTGTTTTACTCTGTTTTACTTTGGTGCCTTATCTTGTGTGGTTCCATGCCCAGGGCTATGTTACAATCGATGGATCCAGGAAGGAGGCAGGGAGGACGTTCTAGGGAAAAAGGCACAAAAGCTGTTACCGGAAGTCACCAGGAGAGACTCCAACTTCCATCCTTATATCTGCCTCGTTGGAAGTTGGTGTCATGGCCAGGTAGCTGCAGAGGCCGGAAATATGATCTTTATCCTGGGCTGCTGCCGGTGGTGATGGTGCTAAATTCAGCTAAAAACAGAAACATTGATTAGCCAGACCAAAGGAGAAATGATTATCATGGGACGGGCCAGGCTAGCGACACCATGCTGGAACCTGTGTAGGAATAGGAGTTGTTCGCCGTCTGTCTCCCTAAATGTGGTCAGACACAGTGTCTAGTCCATTGCCACATTTGGGGTGACTGGGGAAATACAGAATAGAGAATGTCTCCGATATTTATTGAGGTGAGAAAATGATGCCATGGGGACTTGAGAAATAGCGGGGTTCTTTTTCTGTTCTACATTTGGTTTCCTGAGACGGAGTCTAGATAGGTAGCCCAGGCCGGCCTTGATACACCTGATTCTGGCACCCGGGTGCTGGAATTACAGGAGTGAGCCACCTGACCTGATAACCACCACCGTGGGAGGCACCGTGTTCAGTGTCTGTAGGGGGAGAGGGTCTGATGCTCGGAGGAGCTGGAAATGTGTGTCCAGATCTTTTGAGTCATGCGGAGACTGAAAGGCTGGAGAAGAGTGACTCTTCAAGATGTCTGCTTTGAGATGTGCCTACAGAGGGTCTGAGAGGACGGCTCAGTATGTAGAAGTGGCTTCCAGGACCCCCGCATTGGAAGGAGAGAACTGACTCCTTGAACCCCACCTGTGTACCACAGCGCCCACGATATCACACACACACACACACACACACACACACACACACACACACACACACACACACACACACGTAAATGAATGCTACTATAGTCAGCTATAACTTTTAAATTACCGATTATCGTGTGGAGAGGGGACTGTTTGGTGTGCATGCGTGCTTGTCCGGGGGTCAGAATACAGCTTTGACAGTTTGTTCTCCACGATGGGTTCCAGGGGTGGGACTTGGGTCGTCAGGGTTACACGGCAACAGAGCCACCGTGCCAGCTGTAACACGCATACGCTCTTACTATCCGTTAAAGACGAAAGCAGTCAGACTGCTAAGGAGATGGTGTATTTATCTTTCCATAAAGAACTAAGCCTGATCTGAATATTTCATCCTGAAGGACATACCGAATCTTCATGGTCTTTTTAGAGTCAATGGCTGTTCAGTTGTACAAACAATGCTGAGAAAACCACTTCCCATAAAACACAGGACAGGACGGCAGAAGCACACCCAGGGCCATTCCAGACATCCTTAGAAATTCTGTCCTAATCCTGAGCTAAAATCCACTGGGCGATTTTTAAATTGCTCACCAGCAACTCGTTTATTTATTTATTTACCTATTTTTTTTTTGACAGGGCTTTTTGAAGGGATGTTTTATTTTGTTTTGAGACAGGGTCTCACCTTATAGCCTTGGCTGGCTTGGAACTCACTCTGTAGACCAAGTTGGCCTCCAAACACAGGGGTCCATCTGCCTCTGCTTCTCAAATGCTGGGGTTAGAGGTATACGCCATCCTGTGCAATTCTAAGTTACTTTTAAACTAAGCACAATTGACTTCATGGTAAGAACGGGTTAAGACCTAGGTAGGACTTGCCACCTGTCAGGTATTGGGGCGCAATGACAGGGCATGTGCATCCTGTCATCCTGTGTGTTTAGCTTCGAGACTAACGATGGTGTAATTATACAAAGACTTTAACGTTTTCTGGGCATTTATCAAATTAGCAATCTCTGAAGACTGCGTGAGTTTGAAAGCTTGATTTTAAAAACTGTCACTTGATAGCAGGGCATGGTAGCACACACCTTTAATTCCAGCCCTTGGGAGGCAGAAGCAGGCAGATTTCAGTAATAACACAGACAGCCTGGTCTACATAGCGAGTTCCAGGACAGTCAGGGCTACGTGGAGAAACTGGCTCAAAAAACAAAACGGAAAAAAAAATTTTGCTACTTGCTAACAACAACAAAATGACTAATTTTTTACTTTTCTGAATTCAAATCTTTTCCTTTAGGAAATTAGGTGATAAAGAATAAACTTTAAAAAGATATTTTCTTAGCAAAATACCAAGTCAGTACTTAATTTGTGGTGGCTTGCATATTAGGTTCACTCTGAACTCTCCTCCCCAGGAACCCTGGCCGGGCGTGGATTTGGACCGTGCCTGTAAGCACTTCCAATTATATCTTGGCACTAAATCAAAGCCAGTGGGTGGGGGCAGACCCTTGCTGGCTCTGGGAAGGTAGCGAGTGTGGGGACTAGGCTACATTGTCCTGGGAAGCCATGGTGGTCAGCACGGGCAGCTGTAATTGCTCTGGGCCAACAACATAAGGGCCTTCGAGTTCGGGAAGAGGCCTGGCTGGGATAAAGGACAGGTGTTTAAACGAGGAGGTGCCGCAGGCCTTCGGTTTAACCCTCCCTCTCACAGGCCTTCCTCAGCCCCTTGGGGCAGAACTGAGAATGTGGGAGTCTAGATCTCTCTGCGTAGTGGTAAACCAAGTCAGGGGACAGCCATGCAGGCAGGCAGAAGCCATTGTGAAACCCGAGGCAGGTGTTTGGGGAACAGTAGGGGTATTACCAGGGTAATCAGGGTACAAAATTCTCACGCAAGACTTAAATGTTGGCACCCCCATGTCCTTCTTGTTTGATCTTAACCAACCCTGGCTCTAATGCCTGAAGTCCGTTGCTTCTTGTACCCACCCATTAAGATGGAGCCAATGCTTTTACAGGGGTTGTTGGTGTGTGCTCGTGTGTGTGTGTGTGTGTGTGTGTGTGTGTGTGTGTGTGTGTGTGTGTGTGGTGGGTTAGAGCTGGCTGCACATGCCTGCCTTGGGCTGAGGAGGTAGCGGCCGCTCTCATGTCGAGCCCAACCGCCGCTACATAATTATCAACATGGGTGGCTGGATCCAGGCTGTCAGAAATGGTGGGTTTCACAGTGAAGTCTAACCACGGTTAAGTGTTGGCCGGTATGTATAAAACACCAGCTGAGCTCAACAAGACATAATAGGGTCCAGTCTCAGTGGTTGTCAGCGTACTGATCCTGCTGGCATGTTGGAGGCTGGAACTTTGGGCCAGTCACGGGAAAGCAGCTAAGAATGCATTTAAAGTCAGTCACTGTGGGCGGTGCCTGGAAGTGCTTTCGGGGCAAAGCTGCTTAGAGGCTGCCAAGAGCACTGCTTGGGGCTTCATTATGGAGACATCGTGTCTCTTCACACAGGGAAATCCAGGGTCTGAATCAGCAGGTCTCACTGGGCAAGTTGCAAACCAGGTCACAAATCACTGCTGTATATCGCTCAGGAACCCTCCCGGGGCCGGGCCGTGTCTTCTCTTCACTGCAAGACCTTCAGTTCTACAGTTCTCTCTCTCTCTCTCTCTCTCTCTCTCTCTCTCTCTCTCTCTCTCTCTCACACACACACACACACACACACACACACACACACACACACACCACATTGACTGATTGAGTGGGGGTAATGATATTTGTCCTTGTCACCTCTCCAGGCTGTTATCAGGAGAAATGAGGCAATAAGCGAAAAACTGCTCTGTAAACCGGTGACATTGTGTAAACATGGTCACTGGGAGGAGTGCACTACCTGGTGCCCGTCTGTCGGAGGTCACTGTGGAGGAATTCCCAGTCCTGGGGGGCAGATGGGAATGAATTAGATGTCCTAAGCGTCCAGTCTGGATTGTCTTCAGGGCAGGTGTGCTTGGTGCTGCGGCAGCCTGACAACATTGGTCCTTCCTGCGACCCGTACCAGGAGAGACACAGTAAATGAACTGAGAGTTCAGGGGACCTCTGGGAAAACTGAAGCTTGCCCAGAAGGAGAAGCAGCTTGAGACTCTCTCCGTTGAGGTCTTCCTGTGGGTCTGGGAGTAATCAAGGCAGCTAAAGTGGGGTTTAAGACCTGTGTGGCATGGGCTGAGGCGAGACTCACCTACAGTGTTGCTATAGTATTCGCTGATGCCAAGAATGCATAAAGCGTGGTTGGGGGATTTAGCTCAGTGGTAGAGCACTTGCCTAGGAAGCACAAGGCCCTGGGTTCGGTCCCCAGCTCCGAAAAAAAGAACCAAAAAAAAAAAAGAAAAGAAAAAGAAAGCATAAAGCTCTCAGTTTAACGCCAAGTATATGTTCCGTGTGGCACTGTGTACCTGTGACCCAAGCACACAACAGGCAGAGACCAGAGATCAAATTTGAGGAACATCGGGCCAGTTTGGGCTACATAGGACATTATCAAAAAGAACAGGAACAGGGGGTAGGGTAGTAAAAGGAGACACTCACACACTAATGTGAAGAGAGTAATCAAGAACCATGCAGAGTGGTAGACACACAGGAGGCAGAGGCCAGTGGAACTCTGAGTTCAAGGCCAGCCTGGTCTACAGAGTGAATTCCAAGACAGCCAGGAGTACACAGAGGGACTGTGTCTTGAAAAACCAACCAACCAACCAACATAACTCATGCATGAAGCCTGAAGAGATGACTCAGTGGTAAAGAGTTTTGCCTGCTCTAGCAGAGGACCTAAGTTCAATTCCCAGCACCTACTGGTGGCTCACAAACATCTTTAACTCCAGTTCCAGGGGATCTGATGTTCTCTTCTGACCTCCTCAAGCATCAGGAACATGTATGGTACACACACACACACACACACACACACACACTATACATACATATATACATGTAAGCAAAATCTTCATATAAAAAAAAAACCTAAAAAAATTAAAAATAAATCCAGGCATAGTAGCGATCACCTTTAAGCCCAGCACTTGGGAGGCAGAGGTAGGCAGATCTCTGTGAGTTCAAGGCCAGCCTGGTCTATATAGAGAGTTCCAGGACTGCCAAAGCTATACAGTAAGACCCTGTTTCAAAAACTAACAAAAAACCAACAAGAAACATTCATGAGGTAGCCTAGGGCTCAACCAAGAGAAGATACAGCACGGCCATAGTGCTGCCTCCAGGGAACAGCCTGATGGAAGTGATAAGGCCAGGCCTCCAGCAGACCGTCTCCCCTATCAGGGAGGCAGTCTTGACTCAGTTGCTTATCTGGCCCAGTCCGCCTGAGGTGGTGGGGTGGGATGGAAAGAGTGCTGGCTAAGCCTCAGAGCTGGGGTTGAGTCCCGGCTCGAAATTCTACGGCAACCTGCCGCTGGGCAAGATGGCCCACCAGCTGCGCACCCTACACCTTGTCTGTAGAGAAGAGCCCTGGTCTCCATTCGCATGGACTCTGAGCACTGTCCGAGTGTGCCCTGTGGAGGCGCCGGGGCCTGGGAGGCCAGGGTGAGTGGCTGAGGTCAGGGGAGGCCATCTTGGGAAGGAGGTCAGATGTGCCTTCCTGTGGTGAGGTCGGAACCTGGACAGGTGTAGGTGAATGGGGAAGGAAGGGTGGCATGAGCAGAGCCACAACAGAATGTGTGGGGTTAAGGACAGTGGGACATACTAGTGCTGTGGTCAGGGGCCGGGTAAGAGATGCGCTCAGAGTAGGTAACAGGGCCAGTGTGCTTAAATTGGTTCCACCAGGATGCAGGGCCCAGAAGGGACTTTGAGCAGGGGCGTAACGTAATTAAGGTTGCTTTTCAGTGAGACTGTCGAAGGCCTGCACAGAATGGCTTGGATGGCGGGTAGCCAACAACCAGAAAGCCAGCTCAAATGTTCTTGTCATATTTCTAGCTAGACAAGAGAAAAACTGGGGTGGGGGTGGTGTTGGGAGTGGCAGTGAGTCTGACTTAGAGAGATACGCATTAGGAAACAACGCTAAGCCTCGGTGCCTGGGTGTATGTGTGTGTGTCTGTGTCCTGAGTCACCTTGGTACAGGGGTTGAGGGAAGGGACAGCAGAGGTACCTACCTGCCTACAAGCTGGTCCAGCTTTCCCCCAGCTCTGGTTTGTTGGCTAAAGGTTGTATCCCCATATAATCCCACAGATTATAGCGATGGCTGAAGGTTGGGGGAGGGGGCCATGAGCTCGACACTGGGGTTGGAGAATGGGGTGGCCCATTCAACCTACAGACCTCTGAGAAAACGAAACAACCCTCCATCCCCAAAGACTTGCCAGCCTTGAGAGCTGGCTGAAGTACATTTGCAGATTCAAATGCAGCTCAGAAGAAACATTTTGTGTGTGTGTGTGTGTGTGTGTGTGTGTGTGTGTGTGTGTGTGCGCGCGCGCGCGTTTGAGATTTACGTGGGACTCAATGCTAATCTTTTTGAGGGAAGGCCAACTATAACAGACCCTCCCTGGGCCTGGAAATGGTAACATTCAGGTGACAGGTCCCCAAACTTTAACCTGTAGGTTCCCAAGTCCGTTCTATGAGAGTACCTCCCATCTAATCTATTAGATACCAGTGTTTATGCTCTTTCAGAAAAATTACAGGGTGTAGGCATCAGCTCCATCTTATGGGTAAAGAAAGAAAGCCTGAGAGGTGACTCAGGACACATCTGCACCAGCCATTAGGCAGGGTAGTGGTTGGAAGGGCCCTGGGGTACTTGAAGGGCATCCTGGGGTATGGGTATCTTTGCCCCGATGGATGCTGGGCCTAGCCAGGGGCTCCCAGTCCCCAGGTGTGGGGTAGAAGTTGGACTCTATAGTCACCTCAGGGCCTATGTTGCAGCCCTGGTCTCAGGCACACGGCCTGCAGGGGAGGCTTAAAGAAGAGAAACTGCACACAATGGCTAGGTCACCGGCGTTAAAGCTAAGCAAACCCAGCGCTACTCCTGGGCAGCAACTGCAAAGCGTTGCTTCAGGTTCCTCACCTGTAGAATCAGAGCGGTAGTCGCCTCTGCATGTCTGAGTTCTTACATGTCGTAATGTACAAACACGATTTCCCCTCAATCACGGCCCGGAACAGTACCTTCAACCTCCCAGGACCCGGATGCCCCAAGAGCCAGAGAAGGGTGGGAAAATCGGGACAGGCCCCCAAATTCCACTCGGGGGCCTTGAGCTCTTACATGGTGTCACGGGGGCAGGTAGTTTGGGTTTGGCAATGGTGAACTCTGACAATTTGGGATGTAGAGCTGGTGGACCATCGTGGGACGCCAAGCATCATCCTTAGAGTCTGGATCCTTTAGGGCAGGCAGGCACAGGGACCCAGTGCGAGATCAGTGAAGCCGCCCAGTTTCGGCTTCCGCTCTTTTTCCACGCCCACTTGCGTGCTTCTCCAACAGTGTGGATGGGAGGGGTGGGGGACGAGCTCTAATCTCCGAGGAAGGGGTGTGGCCCCGTTCGTGTTCTCCAGTTTGTGGTGTCCTGGATCTGTCCTCTGGTCCCCTCCAGATCGTGTCCCACACCCACCCGTTCAGGCATGGCACTGTGCCGCCACGCGTGACCGTGCGCTCCTTACGTGGGGGACGTGCAGGGTGCTGCTTCCTTTCCGGTGCGGGAGGGAGCGGCCGTCATTCTCCTGCTCTGGCTGGGAAGCCCCAGCCATTGCGCTGCAGAGGAGACTTGCAGCCAATGGGGACTGAGGAAGTGGGCCGACTGGCGGTTGTCACCCTCCCGGGGACCGGAGCTCCGAGGTCTGGAGAGCGCAGGCAGACGCCCGCCCCGCCCGGGGACTGAGGGGGAGGAGCGAAGGGAGGAGGAGGTGGAGTCTCCGATCTGCCGCTGGAGGACCACTGCTCACCAGGGCTACTGAGGAGCCACTGGCCCCACACCTGCTTTTCCGCATCCCCCACCGTCAGCATGATCGCCGCGCAACTACTGGCCTATTACTTCACGGAACTGAAGGATGACCAGGTCAAAAAGGTGAGCCCCGCCGGCGCCGCCCTGGCCACAGCCTTGCATTCCCGCATCCGCTCGCCACCGCCTGCATCCTCCCCCGGCCTCTCCCAGACAGCATCTGGTTGGACTACAGGGTGCAGGCGACAGGCCTCGTGCTGGGATTCACCCCGGCATTGTCGGCAGGCGGGCGTGCTTGTGCTTTGAGGAGCTGGGCTGCGGTCTGAAGACCCCCCTTTCTCTCCCCCCACGGCTGGATTGCATACTGCAGTGTCCTTGAAAAGGACCATGGATGTCAGATGGGTACCCGCACGCTGTGCCTGGCTGAGACCTGGCTGGGTGGGGATAAGCGGGCCTGTCTATAAGGCCTGTTTGGAAAGGTCCACGCGCCGTGGGCGGGGAAGGTGTGATCACCGAGATATGCTGGGGAGGTGAGTGAGCAGCTGGTGGGGGTGCTGGCTGAAAGCCAGGCATCCTATATTTGGGGTTCCCATTTGGAGAATGCGATGCCCTCCTGAAACTGTCACTGAGCTCCCCCAGCTGTTGCAACTGCTCCTTACTCTGAGGACGGGGTGACCCGCCTGGCTTTCCGGTGCGGGGAGGAGAACAGAGGCCACCGGAAACTTTGCTCATAGGCCTCAGGTCTGGAACCGCATGTCTGAATGGAATTTTTTATTCCTCTAAAGCTGTAATTTCCAGGCAGTCCCAGCCCGGGGGCTCAAAAAAGACACTTTAGTCACTTGAACAGCTCAGAGGGGTTGATATGCGTTCCTTGTGACTTGTGTGTTCTTACACATGGAGGCTGGGTCCTAGGGGTGATGTTTATCTAGTGTAAAGTGCCGTCTGCTGGTGGGTCTTAAAGATGTACCTCACTTTTCTGACGCTGTTAGACAGGATGTTTTTCCTGAAATAGCCTAAGATGGTAGGGGACACATCCAGGACATTTTTATTAGTGCAACAGGTATGCCTTGCCTACTCTAGGGTAGGTAGTAGTATCATCAACCTGACTGACACTGGGACAAGGAGTACTATCTACAGGTGAGAGAGAGGCAGAGGTGACTAGGGTCTGTCCTTTCCCGCCTGAGACCTCATCCTGGTAGGAAGCAGTCTTACTGGGGACCGTGACCTCCTGAAGGTCACACAGCTGGTTAGAGGTGGAGCCAAGGCGGGGCTATGACCTCCTCCCACTCAAGAGCTTGACCAGGACTCCCCCCTTCTCCCCCCCTGGGTATCAGCTGAAGGGGAGGTGCTGAGAGACAAGCTTGTGGAGATGCTGTGCCCATCCTGGATCTCAGCCTGGATGGGGGACCAGGAGTAGGGTGCTGAGGGGATGGGATTTGACCTCAGGGAGCTATGCATCAGCCTGTGTTATTGCCAAGTTTCTTCCGTGGTGGTGGACATTGCTGATGCTTAGCCCACGGAAGGGGGAGACAGAAGTCCCAGCAGGGCGGAGGGCACTTAGAATACGCCTCCTGAATCAAGAGTTTACAGCTCTCCCACTCTAGATACCCTCTGTGGCTCAGGCATGCAATCCCGGGCGGAGGCCCAGTGACTGACCTTGTAAACTAAGCCTCCGGCCTCACCCACAACCACCTGTGTGGCCGCCAGCTGCCCGGCTGCTCCATTACATGGTGCTGGGTGGCCTCCGTCCTTGACTGAGCTAGACTAAGGTTTGGCAGACTACAGTGCTCCACTACAAGTAGCCTGATCCATCTCCATCCCATTCGGTCTCCCAGACCCGGTGAGTGCTTGAGCTCTGATTCAAACGGTGCCTAACTGAAGCCCTCACCCTGAGATCGTGATGTCCCCTCCCCCACTTCTATCCCAGAGCCTTGCTGGAGGAAGGTCTTGAGGTTGAAACTTTCACCTTGTTTGTGTAGGAGATCCTTAGAAACAAGAGCTCCCAGCAAGCGGGTGGTGGCTCAAGCCTTTAATCCCAGCTTTTGGGAGGCAGAGGGGAGGCAGGTGGATCTCTGTGAATTCAAGGCCAGCTTGGTCCACAGAGCAAGGGTAGCCAGGACTACGCAGAGAAACTCTGTCTCGAACCACCGCCCTCCCAAATCCCCTCAAAACACAAACAAACAAACCAACCAAAAAAAAAAAAAAAAAAAAACCTCAAAAATGAAAACCAAGTAACAACAAAAACAACTAACCAAAAATCACCAAACCAACCAACTAAACAACAAACAAACAAACAAACAAAAAAACAAAACAAGAGTTCCCTCTTGCACCTCACCTAGAACTTAGAAACTAGGCTTCTAGGAGACCTACCTGTCTGTTGGTCTGCCAAATGTGGGTGTGGTGTGTGGGTGTGGCCCATGGGAGGATCCCTGGGCACCCAGTGGTCACTTGCACCATGAGTCAGTTTATTAGCTTCCTGTCCTTCCCACCCCACTTCTGTTATGAGAAAGGCTGCCTGGGAGAGCTAGTCTCCAAATCTTGCTTCTTTTTCTCCCCCTGGGGCTGGGCCCCGTGTGCTACCCTAAAGAGAGATTCTCCTGTGTGGGGGCAGCCATGATGATTCAGTCCTCCAGTCTTTTTTTTTTTTTTTTTATTATTATTATTATTATTAACTTGAATATTTCTTATATACATTTCGAGTGTTATTCCCTTTCCCGGTTTCCGGGCAAACATCCCCCTCCCCCCTCCCCTTCCTTATGGGTGTTCCCCTCCCAACCCTCCCCCCTTGCTTCCCTCTCCCCAACAGTCTAGTTCACTGGGGGTTCAGTCTTAGCAGGACTCAGGGCTTCCCCTTCCACTGGTGCTCTTACTAGGATATTCATTGCTACCTATGAGGTCAGAGTCCAGGGTCAGTCCATGTATAGTCTTTGGGTAGTGGCTTAGTCCCTGGAAGCTCTGTTTGGTTGGCATTGCTGTACATCAGTCCTCCAGTCTTAGGCAGCCCGTGGGGGCTCTGGAGACAGGCCTCTGGTAATATACAGGACCTTGCTCTCTGCTAGGAGGAAGGAAATTGGATCTCGTTGGGGGAAGGTTTTCTGGGCTGTCCAGAATACAAAGGCACCCACGAGACGGTTTTATTTCCCTCCATTGCCTGGGAGCCTGCAGTAATCCGGCCTTGAGAACACATCCTGGGCAGAAACAAACGGATGAAGAGTCTGACTTCTCAGCTCCCAGCCCTGTGCTTTTGCACAGTGCTATGAAAAAGGGGACCCGGTGGACAGAAGCATAAAGCACACATTTTCCTTCACTCGGGTTTTTAAGAGGATGAACATAGCATGCATCTTTGTGACTACTTCCATTCACCAGATGCCAGACACCCTGTAGTCCTGCATGGGGAGGTCGGAGCCCTTTAACCCCCAAGTGGCTTTCAGCATGCCTCGCATAGCCCGGCCCTCTCCATTGTGTGTCACCGAGAGGGACCTGGAGGGTGGAGTAGTGCATTGCACACTGCCTGTTTGTTCAGGAAAATGAAAGGCCGGGGAGATGCCTCAGTGGTTACGACTGCCTACTGTTCTTGTTGAGGTCCCTGAGTTCAGTTCCCACACCTTCCTCAGGTGGCTTACAATCTCCTGTCACTTCAGCTCCCAGAAGAAGTGTCCTTCTGGGTCCTTATTGGGCACATGCAGACATAATTTAGAAAAGAGCAGATGTGGTATGTTTTTAATCTCAGCACTTGGAAAGCAGTAGTAGGTAGGAAAAATAATGAAAAGAAAAATGTAGCCAGGAGTATCAGAAATAAGAGGGACCAGATGTCTTTCTCCCTAGGCTTGCCAGAGCAGCAAACAGCAGACACCCAGTGGACTTTCTCTGGCGGGATCCCCATATCCCTACACAATTGGCATTGACAGGGAACAAACGGTGTGATTTGCCCAGTGGCCTGGCCCAGAAAGACCAGGGAAAGCAATGGAAAGGCCTTGGGTGGCTTTTAATTGATAAGCAAATGTCCTTCATTTCCTAGGAGGCTGCCCGGTAGACCTCTAAAGGAAGGGGAGGAGGAGGGAGGAAATATGGAGCCAACGGTTGTAACCACACGATGTGGCCGGCTGAGTCTGGAAGACTCAGAGTTCAGTGCTAGCTCAGGGCCCTGTCTCAGAGCCATTCTTCACCTTATTTCTTAGGGAGGTGAGTTAAGAAATCATGAAAACCGGGCAGGTGAGCTGACTCAGTTGGCTGAAGGGCTCACTTCACAAGCCCCGGGGGACCTGAGTTCGATCCCTGCACTCCACAGTTGGAGAGAACCGACTCTCACAAGTTGTCCTGTGACATCAACAAAAGCACGCCTGCACTCACATCAGTAATAATAGTATTAATAAATTGAATTTTAAAAAGAATTTTATGGCGGGGCAGTGGTGGCACACGCCTTTAATCCCAGCACCCAGGAGGCAGAGGCAGGCAGATCTCGGAGTTTGAGGCCAGCCTGGTCTACAGAGGGAGTTAGTTCCAAGGCAGCCAGGGCTACATCGAGAAATCCTGTCTCAAAAAACCAACTAAGCAAACAATAGCAACAACTTAAAAAAAAAAAAAAAAGAAAAAAGAAAAGAAGGTCGCAGGGGGGATGGGATGGGGGTTTATGGATGGGAAACTGGGAAAGGTTTATTTACATTTGAAACGTAAATTTAAAAAATCCAATTAAAAAAAGAAAGAAAATTATGTTGCATGCAAAGCTAGCACTTCTGTCATTTTTTGTCTCTCTACCCTAGGCGTCGGGTTTCTCCCCTAGAGCAGAGGCCCATCATTCATGGGAAGGGTCAGGAGAGAACACGGTGAGGAATAGATCAGGCGAGTGGAGTGGCTGGCTGTGAGGGGCCTCCTCATCTGACCATGCCTTGTGGTTGCCGCCTCCCACACTCCTGCTGCTGTCCCAGGTCAGCCTTCTCCTTGAAAGACTGGGCCTACATGTGTGTCTGTCTGTACCCAGGGTTTCCTGGCTGGCAGAGTTAGTCTCTGGAGCCAGCTCTGCATCCCCCTGAGGAGGAACTGAGAGATCTTCCAACTGAACGGCAGCCATCCCCAAACCACCACCATTTGCTCCTTGACTCCAGGTCCAGGGCTGTGTAAACCAAGATGTGAACCTGAGAAAGGGTGGACATTGGTCTGGTTGGGGAAGGGAGGACAGATGCCCACCATCTTCCACATCAGTGGGACCTGAGGAAGCTTCGTACTGTGGGGCCTGAGGAAATTACCTACTCTGTTATATTCATCATATGTGACTATTTCATATCATGTATATATAAATGTGTGAAAATATATACATAATAAATGTAGTTTTTACCAACAGGTAGATTTTTATTTCTGGAAAAGAATATTGGCTTCTGATGAACTGAACCTTTAAGAAACTTAACAGCAGATTTGAAAGGTAGAGCCCAATGGACAGCAGCCATTCTGTAGCTTGGGTTCCTTGTTTTAATAGTTTCTTATCTCTGAGCATCCTGAAATACCTTGTGTCGTTCGAGATGACACTTAAATACAACTGAGAGGTCACGTCATGAATATTTCAAATGTATGTATGTCGTGTGTATATATGCATTCAAATGTTAGGTCTTTTGGAAACCTCAAGGGAGGCCCGTGGCTTTGACTCTGAGGTGGTAGAGCGTTTTCCTGGTCTGCACTAGATTCTTGGTTCAATTCCCCATCTCTGCCAAGATGCAGACAAATCGACTGTGGGGCAGGAGTTGTCCCTGTGCTTTTAGGCCACTCCCTTCTCTGGGCAGTCCTGTGCTGCAAGAGGAAGGGCTTTTAATCCCTATTCAGAGACCAGGGCTGTTCTCCACCCACCGGGTTGCTGTAAGTTTATGAATGGAACCCAGAAAGCTTTCTCTTCTTTTAGGAGAAAAACTCAATGTTGTCAATTTTAATGGCTTATCTCGGAACCTGTATCTCAACTTCCTGCCCACTCATAGACAAAATGTAGATCGTTTTTATTAGGAAGTATTTGAGGCACACCTGACTATCGAAGGTCATGTGACTAATCTATGTGTACTTCACCTCACCCTGATAGGTCTGACACAGTTGACTCATAGCCACCCTGGGTCCCACTCTTTCCTGTTCTTGAGATGCTATCTGCCATCTGAGTGTTCTACTCATTTGTTTTCTTTTAAACAATTGTTTTTATTTTATGCATATGAGTGTTCCTGCCTACATACATGTATGCTCGGTGCTCGAGGAGGGCTGGAGGAGGGCGTCAGCTCCCCTGGCATTGGAGTTACAGATGGCTATGAGCCACCATGAGCATGCTGGGAGCTCAACTTGATCAGCCAGTGCTCTTAACCGTGTATCTGTCTCTTCAGACCTCCCGATTTTTCGTTTTACTTTACCCGGGATGAATGTCTTGTCTGCGCATGCGCATGCGCGTTCGCTTTCCGCTCTCGTGCTGGAGTTATAGAGGTGGTTGTGAGGTCCAGTTACAGGTCCCACATGGAGGCTGGGAACCAAGCCGGTGTTTTCTGGAAGAGCAGCAAGCCCTCTCAGTGGCTGAGCCATCTCTCCAGCCTCCCCGTCCAGCATCCATAGCTGCTTCTACCATACGCACCTACAAACCTTGTCTAGTACCATAAATGCAGATACGGCTCCTGAATTCAAGCAGGACTTGAGCCGATGATTCGTGTGGGTTTAAGTGTTCGTAAGTGGTGTTCTGCTGTGTGTACCCCGCCAAATTCTTCTCTGCAGCTCCACAGTCTGTCTGGGGTGACTTTTTTCATGTTGCTGTGTGGACTTTGTTTACGTAGCTCCGTGCCCTGACAGTGTGCACTTCTCTAGAGCTAACCCAGCCATTCTTTTGACAGCCACTTGAGCGTCTCTCACTCTCTTTCCCTCTCCCCGCCCCCCCTTTAGATAACTGTGTCTACACGAGCGAGCTTTTTTCACCCCTTTAAGCTCCAGAGGGGGCTTCTGTAGACTCTGAGGTGCCTTGCCACCTCCATGTTGCCAAATTGTTGGCCCTGATGGTCCTGTGCCCTATCACACTCCCATAAGAATATGGGCATTCACTGGTCGTGCCAACTTTTGGCATAGTCAAACCTTTACAGATAGGTTAGTTCTAGTTTTGTTTTGATGTGACATTTGATTGACTTATTTGCTTGTGCTTCCGTGCCACAACTTTGTGGGGGTCAGGTTGCTTCTCTCCTCCTACCACGAGCATTTGGGAATTGAACTTAGGCTGGCAGGTTTGCGTGGCAAGCGCTTTTAGCCACGGAGCCACCTTGAGGTCCTTAGTCCTTTACGTGTTTGTGATAGTGCACGTCAGGTGGCTTCCATTCACGTCTTAGTACTGGAGCATCTAGCAGAAATTAGCCTGTTTCCTAATTTGCCTTATCAAGTGGCTTTGTTTGGTCACAGTCTCAGTAAGTGAACTTGACAGCTCTAGGTGTGATTTATGTGCAGCTCCCCCCACCCCCATCTGCTGAAGCCGAGCCTTTTGTATGGGTCTGGGTGGCTGCAGAGCTCCACCGTCCTCCGTGGATCAGCCCATGGCAGAGCAGGCTTATCTGTCCCTGAAACGTGCCCAGCCCTATTCAGACAGAACTCAAGCCAACAGCCTCCCTCTGGCTATCTTCCGTAAAAGGAGAGGGTGGATGTGCCCCGTGCTTCAGGGAAAACTGAACAGTGAATCTTGAAGCCCAGCCCTTTGCAAACAGTAACTGAGCATGCCCAGTGTGGGCAGAAAAATGTCAGCGCAGGCTCAGTTCAGTCCATGCCAACTCTTGGCTCCAGAATCTAAAACCTGCAAGGGAAACTCCTTCTGAGATGGAGGCAGCGGTGGGGTAGGGTGTGCCAGTCACACTGTGCCTGCTACACGCTGTCTTTTTTTTTCTTTTTTCTTTTTTTCTTTTTTTTTTTGGTATGCATGTGTGCACATCTGTATGCACATGGGGGGCATGTGTGTACCTGTGTGCATGCGTGGAGGCCAGAAGCTGTGTAAGCCACAGCTGCTCTCTTTATTTTTTGAGACAGGGTCTCTCACTGAACATGGAGCTCACCCATATGGCTGGACTGGCTGGCTCCGCCCGTCACTGACCATCCCATGCTCCCCCAGTGTTGTGAGAGTTGGGGATCCAGCTCAGGCCCCCCTGCGTGTTCACTATGGGAGTCATTTCCCAGCCTCGATTCTTCTGTGCAATTCCAGCTAGCCTGGAACTCATTATGTAGCTCAGGCTGGCCTTGAACTCATAATCCTCCTGACTTAACCTCCCAAGTGCTGGGATTATAGGTTTGCACCACCTCTGCCTTCTTAGCCTCAGAGAAGGCACCGGGTAGCATTTCCTGGGATTTTGATAACCCATTGCCCCTGCCGTGTTTTTCTGTCCTTTTGCCAGTTGATGGGCATCTAAGATAGACTCCTTTTGACTATCATCTGAACGCCGTGGTGAACATTCGTGCACACATGTTCTCATGGACGTTTGCCCCTGGGTGTCTCTTGTCTGTATGCGAGGGAATATTTTTTGTAAGACCCTGGGAGGAGGAAACCAAGGACCCCTTCCCCGCCCCAAAGTGGCGAAGCTCCTTGTTAAGGGCAGGCGTGGCACAGGCAAAAGATTCCCTGACTCAGATCTCTCTCCTGTGGCTGTTTGGGATCCAAAGGAAGAAATGATGGTGGGAGAGGCAGGGCTGTTGGTCTTTGCCTGACCTAACCCACCATTGCCTCCAGCAGTCGGTTGACACATGGGATTGTCCTTAGCAGCAAGCCTGTCTCAGACCTCATTTCTCTCATGGTCCCTGGCACCTGCCAGGACCCCTTCCTGGCTGGGGCGAGTGGAATTGGAAGACCCAGGCCACCATAAGAAAGAGACACCTCCCCCTTTGGCAAGCCATTTTGTTTCGTTTTCGAAATGTCTTATTAAATACAATGCTTGGTTTTGTTGAGCCCTTCCAGTGAGCTTTAAAAGTTTTTTTTTTTCCTGCATTTACATCTGGTGCAGAGGAGGTCCTAGAAGTAGAGTCAATGTGACCTTGGTGGGCAGAAGGCAGAGTCAGGCTGGTGTTGGGACCCAGGCATCTCTGATACCTTGGGAGGTTTCTCTGTGTACAGAACTAGAACTGTGTCTGGGACTTCGGGTTCCCAGAGCCTCTGATAGGGCTCGAGGCAAGCTGTCCCAAAATATGGGCTGAAAACAGGAAGGATTTTTTTCTGACCTTCCACCAAAGTGAGAGACCCCCACCCCCTCACCACACCCAGTTCAGTAGAAGAGTCTGAGCCAACAGACCTGTAGTTGTTCCCTGGTTTATTGAGTGTTGCCCTGTAGCCTGGGTTGCAGGCCGGGATTGCAGGCCTGAGCCATAGCACCCAGCTCAAAAGTTCCCACGATGAGGAAGCTGAGTCTTTAGAAACAGGGACATGGATATATCAACTCCCCCTGACCGTCACAGCTTGCACCGTGCCACTTAATGACCCCACCGTGCATGGGAAAACTGCAGCCTCACACACGGGGAAATTGTCTCAGCTCCCAGGGCAACACTGGCAAAGGGCAATAAACTCAGTCACCTTCCCGAGTTCCTCACGCCCCTTGCCAGGGCAACCAGGATAACACCCCGAGGTCAGGCTCAAGGTCCCCCGCTGCCGAAGGTGACCTTGGCACCTATTAACAAGTCTTGTTCAGGAAGAGGACAAAACTGTCACATTGAGCCAACTGAAAATACAGGAGGCTGTGTGCCCTCTGGGAAAGACAGTGGCCCTGGAATGTGGCAGGGCAGGAACGGCAGACTCACTCCTTTCTTCCTGGGGAGGGAAGCAGCCTCCAGCCACCCAGTCCCCAGTGTCCTAGGCCCCCAAGACAAAGGTGACAGCTGAAGTGTTTTCTCTCAGTGTACTGCAGCTCAGGGAGGTGGCTAGACCAGACACTGAAAAGCCCCCAAGTCAGCCCTTGGGGGACCAAGTCACTCCCTGTCTCCGTCTGTAACAACACATAGCAGACACAGGGACGCCTCAGAGTGTAGGCATTTAAGATACATATCTTCGTAGCTTTTATCTGAACATTTGTCTAGGGAACATGGACACTCACTAGGGTCAAGAGCTCTCTCTCTGGATTAGAAACCAAGGCAGATGTCATCCAGGATCTTGGCCTGGGGCCCAGAGCTCTGATCACCTAGGAAGTCATGGCCTGGTTGCTTAAAGTACCTGAGGTGGGACTGGGGGTGTGCGTTCTGGGTGAGCCACCATAACCTCGCCTGATATTTGTGGCATCTCTAAGCGTTCCAAGCCAGCCCATGGTTATTCCCAAATGCGGTCAGTGGATAGGTAGCAAGGCAGGAATCATTGACCTTGTGTGACAGAGAAGGAAACTGAGGCTCAGAGCTTTGTGGCCATCTAACAGCGCTGTCAGCCCGGGCTTGCATACCCAGTTCCAGGCTGTCCTGAGCAGCCACTTGGCAATGCCCCCAAACAAGCAATGATGGGGCTGGAGAGATGGCTCGGTGCTTAGAGAGCTGGTGTTGCTCTTCCAGAGGACCCCAGTTTAGTTCCCAGCCCCGTGTCACGGTGCTCAGAAACACCTGTAACTCCAGCTCCAGGGCGTCTGGCGCCCTCTTCTGGACTCATCCGCACTAACACAGATCTAAAAGCAAGTAAAAATCAGTGGCCTGGGCGATATATGCCAGAAGGGGGACCTGAGTTTTTTGTGGGTTTTAGGGACTAGAAGAGACAGCTGGGTGGATTAACGGGCAAGAACACTTGTTGCTCTTGCAGAGGACACGAGTTTGTTTCCCACAACCCACCATGGTGGTTCAGAAACATCTGTTAGAGCAGTGGCTCTCAACCTGTGGGTTGCGACCCCTCCGGGGTCATCTCTCACAACCCTTTCACAGGGGATGCATAGCCGATATCCTGCACATCGGATGCTTACGTTAAGATTCATAATAGCAGCAAAATTGTACTTAATGAAGTAGCAACAAAAATAATTTTATCCTTGGGGGTCATCACAGCAGGAGGAACTGTATTAAAGGGTCGCAGCATACAGAAGGCTGAGAACCGCTGCTGTCCAGCATCTGACACCTTCTACCTTCTGCGAGCATGAGGCAGGTCCATGGTCCACATAACAACCAGCCCAGCTGAACTAGTGAGCTCCGGGTTCAGTGTGAGACTTTGTCTAAAAACAAAAAAGCCAGATGTGGTGGCCTGTGTCTTTAATCCCCAGCAGGCAGAAGCAAGGGGATCTCTGAGTCTGGTCTATAGAATGAGTTCCAGTACAGCCAGAGCCACTCGGAGAAACCCTGTCCCCCAAAAACAAACACTACCACCAAAAATAAAAAAATGAAAGGTAGAAAGATGGAGACCTGACATCGGCTTCTGGCTTCCACATGTATACACATGTATGTGAACATGAACAGGTACATAACACACGCACGCACACACACACACACACACACACAAAACCACACCCAAAAAAATGGGGGAACTTTTCCTCCTGTTGTGGATAGAGTTGTATGAAGGATCCTTGGGCTTAGTCTGTGTTCACTCAGGCAGAAGGAATAGTCTGGATGCTTAAGTCTTGCGCTGGAGGGCCGTGTGGGCCTGGGAGAAGATCTTTGTTTTGTAGTTTTGTTTTAGAGATAGTTGAGGTCTTTGAGGAACCTCTGCAAGGAATTGAATTTCTGGACTCCTGTTCCTCCGTGACTAGCTCAGTACCCTCTTACAGGAGCATGGAAATCTGATTAGCTTTAGGGCCCCAGTGTTCTGCTGGGCCTCAGCCAATCATGGGAGATATATGAAGGGACGGAGCGGGTTAGAAGTCAGAGAGGGTTAGGGGATGTGACAGAGGTGCTGAACGGTTTGGGAACTAGGAGACAGTAGGCCTTATCTTAGCCAGCGCACCCTCAGAGACTTCCCTGAACTAGGCGTCACCAGAGGCCACCCCGCCCAGCTGAGGAGCCACATTGTGGCTCCAGCCTGAGGACTTGGGGGACACACAGAGGGCAGGAGACAAGGCGCTGGGCCTCAGCCCTTAGCAGTGCAGCAGCGGTGTGGACCATGCACGTGTTCCTGTGGCATCGGGAAAGACACACACCATGACGTGTGTCCTGGGGCCATCCGACTTCTATGCAGAGGACACCTAAGGCTAGGGGGATGCTGAAGAGAGGGACAGACAGCGGCGTGAGGCCGGCAGATCATGGCATGTCCTGTGCAGAAGGTGAGTTTGCAGATGGCTTGAAGGAACAAGAAGCGCAGGGGTCTCTTTGGCATGGTGTGGCATACCTGAGTCACAGCACTCAGAGGCAAGCAGTTCTCTGTGAGTTCAAAGCCAGCCTGATCTGCTTAGCGAGTTCCAGACCAGCTAGGGCTCTCCACAGTGAGACCCCGTCTCAAAAGGACAAAAGCAGGACTCAGAGGCCACTGGGTGGTGACTCCAAGGAAGAAATCGAATGGGTGAAATTTGATGCTGTCAAAGGATGAGAGTATTGGGAGTTATGGCTACTCTAGGAACTTCCAAAGGATTGTAGGTGCTCCCCCACTCCCTGAAGCTAACTCCGTCCCTACTCAGAAACTGGCTACCAATGCTGGGGAAAGACGGGTTTCTCCTAGACAGCCCCCATTGGCAGCCGTGAGGTGGGGCTGGCAGCTGGAGCAGCCACGTGCACTGGGAGGTAGACTGAGATGTCACCAACCACAGTGGAGGATCTGGGAGGCCCGGGCCTTCCGGCTTTGCTACAGCTTCTCAACCTTGTCCCCATGATGACTGGGGAAGGAGTGGGCTCACAGGCAGCCAGCTCCTGCTGGGAAGTGAGCCACCCCTCCTGGGCTATTTCATGTGTGGGGTGCTTTCTGCAAGGCTCAGCAGGCACACTGCTTGTGGACTGGCTGGAGTTGTGACAGCAGTGCCTGCCACCTGCATTATCACATCATGGTCCCCCTGGAAGTGCTGTCTGTGCCTCCCCATTCCTGTGTGTGTGTGTGTGTGTGTGTGTGTGTGTGTGTGTGTGGTGTATGTATGTCTGTGTTTGTGTGTCTGTGTAATCTGTGTGTGTGTGTGTGTGGTGTTTGTGTGTCTGTGTTTGTGTGTCTGTGTTTGTGTGTCTGTGTAATCTCTGTGTGTGTGTGTGTATGTCTGTGTGTGTGTGTGTGTGTGTGTGCGTGTGTGTGTGGTGTATGTATGTCTGTGTTTGTGTTTGTGTGTCTGTGTGTGTGTGTGTGTGTGTGTGTCTGTGTGTGTGTGTGTGTGTGTGTGTGTGTGTGTGTGGTGTATGTATGTCTGTGTTTGTGTGTCTGTGTAATCTGTGTATGTGTGTGTGTGTGTGTGGTGTATGTATGTCTGTTTGTGTGTCTGTCTCGGTGTGACTTTGTGCCTGTGTCTGTCTGTCTCTCTGTGTGGGTATGTATGTGTGTTTGTGTGTTTGTATATGTGTGTGTGTGTCTGTCTCTATGTATGTGTTTGTGTGTGTATGTGTGCGTGTGTCTGTGTGTGTGTATTTGACTGTGTGTCTGTCTCTGTGTGTCTGTGTGTGTATTTGACTGTGTGTCTGTCTGTCTCTGTGTGTCTGTGTGTGTGTGTGTGTCTGTATATATGTATTTGTCTGTCTGTGTGTGTGTGTGTGTGTGTGTGTGTGTGTTCCGCTCTTGAGGATAGCTGTGAATGTACTCTAACATAAAATAGTTATTTAGGACATTTGTATTATTATTATTGTTGTTATTGTTATTTTGAGACAGGGTTTCTCTGTGTAGCCCTGGCCGTCCTGGAACCTGCTCTGTAGACCAGGCTGGCCTGGGACTCACAGACATCGGCCTGCCTCTGCCTTCCTTTTGCTTTTTTAAAGGAAAACTTGATTTGGGTTTTGAGACAGAATCTCAGCGTCTCTGGCTGTCGTGGAACCCACTGTGTGGACCAGGCTGAAACCAGAGATCCTCTTGCCTTCTGAGTGAGTGCCAGGGCGAAGGCACCCCCGCCCCCACTCCCCCCCCCCCACCCCCCACCCCACCCCCGCCAGCTCTTGGGCATGAATTTTGTAGATGGCCCTGTGCTGTAATGTCAGAAGTTGGACGCATCTGGTCTAGAGGGAGTTGCATAAGACTGGGGATTAGGAAGCGCTCTATCCGAGTTTCTCACAGCCCAGTTGAGGACCCTCTCTGACCTATACTTTCCCTTGGGGCATCGGAATTACCATGTTCTGTGTGTGTTCTTCAGAGAGTACGGGGTGGAGCAGCTTGTGGAAGGCCTTGCCTAGGGGAGGCCTTGGTCGGTCAGGGTCACTGAATAGACCCATAGGATAGATGGGGGGAGGGGTAGGAAGGCTGAGGGGCTGCCAGGAACAGGAAGCCAAGATTAACACATGAGCCGACATCATCGTACCCCTATCCTGTGTTCATGGTTCAGTCTCACCATAAGACCCAAGTAGTTGATTCTGTAGGCTTTCTCGTGATGTCCTTCATCCTTCTGGCTCCTACGATCCTTCCTCCCCTTCTTCCATGCCATCCCCTGAGCTCTGCCCAGTGTTTGGCTGTGGGTCCCTGCCTCTGCTCCCATCAGTTGCTGGGTGAAGCCTCTCTGGTGACATTTGGTCTAGGCACTGATCTATGAATATAGCAGAATGTCACCAGGAATCACTTCATTGATTTTTTTTTTTTTCTTTCTTTCTTTTTTCGGAGCTGGGGACCCAACCCAGGGCCTTGCGCTTGCTAGGCAAGCGCTCTACCACTGAGCTAAATCCCCAAACCCCTTCACTGACTTTTTGAAAAAAATTTGCCAGTCCTGTTTGGTTCTATTCTAGGTCACTGGACTCTCCAGCCTCCGGGTCCTGGCCCTCCAGGCAGTGGGCTCCCTCTCACGGCATGGGTCTCAAGCTGGACCAGTCATTGGTTGGCCATTCCGCCCGTGATGTCTGATCTGCTTCCCTTTCCCTGTGAGATTCCTGCGTCTCTCCGTGGGCCCTCCTTGTCACTTAGCTTCTTTGGGTCTGTGGCTTGTAGCCTGTAATGTATGACTAATATCCACGTATCAGTGAGCGCATACCATGTTTGTCTTTCGGGGCCTGGTTACATCCTCACTCAGAATGATATTTTCTAGTTCCGTCCATTTGCCTGCAAAATTCGTGATGTCATTGTTTTTAACAGCTGCATAGTACTCCACTATGTAAGTGAACCACTCTTTCCTTATCCATCTCCAGTTGAGGGACATCTAGGTTGTTTCCAGTCTCTGGCTCTTACGAATAAAGCAGCTATGAACATAGCTGATGAAGTGTCCTTGTGGTATGGTGGCGCATCCTTCCGGTATATGCCTAGGAGTAGGATAACTTGAGTGTCGAGGTAGGTCGATTCCCAGTGTTCTGGGAAGCCGCCATATTGATTTCCAAAGTGGCTGTTTGCACTCAAGCAACACAACTGCAGACGTTCCAGGGCTTTGGGCAAGGCCCGTCGTTCGTACATTGCCACCTCGTAGTTTTCTATTAAGTGGGTTAATATTGGAACTGGAAAGTTAACTCTGAGTGTTAGAGCACTTACTGCTTTTGCAGAGACCCAGGTTCGGTTCCCAGCGCCTACACAGTGGCTCCATGGTACCCAGTGCTACCTTCTGGCCTTAATGAGCATGAGTCAGGCACGCAGTGCACAAAAATGCACGTGAGCCCTCAGTCTTGTAAAATGAAAGTAATTTATTTTTTAATAAAACAGGCTAATACAAATTGCAATAAAGTCATTCTTAAGGTATTTCTCTTTTTAAAGAGTACTTATTTTTATTTATTTACACTTCAAATGTTATCCCCCTGTCCGCTCCCCCATCGAGAGAGCACGTGATTATGTCATTCGGGGATGGGGAAAGAAATGCTTTTCGTTCATCCTTTGCCCATGACTAAAATCTTGATCTTGCATCTGTTAGATGAAAGGAAGTATTGTCCCCATCTCAGAAGGGAGAAGAGCGGGAGGGAGGGAGGTTATGGCGGGTCCTTAATCCAAACCCAGCTGTTCTTCCTAACACATGAGAAAAGAAGCGCGGAGCCCGTAGGAGGGGTTACCTTACTGTGATGGTTTCGTGGCCCAGGAAGGCCCATGTGGCCCTGTTGGAGTAGGTGTGTCACTGTGGGCGTGGGCTTAAGACCCTCACCCTAGCTGCTTGGAAGCCAGTCTTCCCTAGCAGCCTTCAGATGAAGATGTAGAACTCTCAGCCCCTCCTGCGCCATGCCTGCCTGGATGCTGCCCTGCTCCTGCCTTGATGATGATGGACTGAACCTCTGAACCTGTAAGCCAGCCCCCATTGAATGTCCATTAGAAGAGTTGCCTTGGTCATGGTGTCTGTTCCCAGCAGTGAAACCCTGACTGAGACACATGTCTAGAGTCCAGGCACTGCTTCTGCTCAGAAGCCCTGTGACTTTGTGGAGCTTCTTCGGCTCTCAGTTTCCTGTCCTCTAACATGGAGACAATGGCCTCCCCTGATGGCTTTCCTTATTGAAGTGGCAGGGAGAAAAACAACCAGTAGCTGCAAGTCCCAGCTTCATGTCTGGCACTTGAATGCTGGCCTTGTGTCCGCTCTGGCTCAGGTGAAAGTCCTGTATGCAAATCACAGAGTTCCTCTGCAAGGGTCAGTGGCCTTAGTCAGCACCCCCCTCAGGTCCCCATGTCAGTCGCTTGGAAAAGGGAAGTGAGCCCATGTTGACATCCCTGCCACACGCGTGCCCACTTCTTAACCCTTTGCTCCCAGCTGCCCAGGTTTTCTCTCTGAGGTGCTGTGCTTGGAAATCTTGGTTTAGAAGCTGTCCAGAGCAGTTTCAGGCATCTGTAGCTTTGCCTAATTCTTTATTGTTTTTTATCTCTGAGCCGGAGTCTCCTATCGCTCCCTTTGCAGAGGAGAATGACCCTGGGCTTCTGTAGTATGTGCTTGTGAATGGTGTTTGCTGTATGCGTACATTTGTGTGTGGGTGTGTATACACATGTGGAGGCCCGAGGACACTCTCTGCTGTATATGTATGTGTATGTGTATGTATATGTATTTGTACATGCATATGTATATATACACACACGTATGTATATATGTGTATATATGTATGCATGTATGTGTGTTTATGTGTATGTATGTGTGTATGTATGTTATGTGTGTGTTTATGTATGCGTATGTATGTATGTGTATGTATGTAGTATGTATGTATGTATGTGTTATGTGTGTGTTTATGTATGTGTATGTATGTATGTGTGTGTATGTAGTATGTATGTATGTGTGTGCATGTAGTATGTATGTATGTATGTATGTATGTCATCTCTCACTGAATTCAAGCTCCCTGTTTGACTGTTTAGTCAGTGACTTTATCGGAGCCACAGCTCCCAACCACCACCTCCCAACACTGGGATTAGAAGGATGTATAGAACATGTACAAGTCTTACATGGCTGCTGGGGATTTGAAGTCAGGTCTTTCTGCTTTTTCAGCAAATGTTCTTACCCGGTGCACCATTTTCCCCAGGCCTGACCTTGAACCTCTGTACCTTCCATCTCTAGTTCCTCGTGCTAAAATCATACCCACCACACTTGGTTTATGGGGTGCTATGGGTGGAAGCCAGGACTTCCTGCATGCTGGGACAACCACTCTAGCAACTGAGTTAGAGACTCAGCCCAGATTTACTTACTTTTTTTTTTTTTTTTATTTTTTTTTTTCGGAGCTGGGGATCGAACCCAGGGCCTTGCACTTGCTAGGCAAGTGCTCTACCACTGAGCTAAATCCCCAACCCCCGATTTACTTACTTTTTAAACAGTGTCTTTCTGTGTACACAGGGCTGGCCTCACACATGCGGTCCTCCTGCCTCAGCCTCCTAAGTGCCAGCATGGTGGGCGTGTGTCACCACTCCTAGCTCTCTCATTCGCAATTCCCATGGAGAATGTACGGGAGAGGGCTGAAATTTTCCACAACCACACCCTTTCCACAGAAAGTGGAAGTGCCCATGTTGCCAATGGTTACTGGCAATCCTGTCCCAACTGGCCTGCTCACTTGGGCATGTCTAGTCTTGAATTGTTTTTTGTGCTTGTCCTTTTGGGATCAGGAGGGTGGGACTGCAGTCAGGCACAGCCATGTGGGTAAAGAGGGCCCAGTGCCAGGCTACCAGTTCTTTCACTGGACAGAGGGCTTGTGGCCAGGGGACTTGGCAAGGTGACATTCCCTCTGCCGATGGCATCTGCCGCCTCAGCTTTAGTCCATCTGTGTGAGGTGCTGAGCTTCAAGGCCCTCTCGGTCCACACTGAGGCACAGTGAGGGCCTCCTCATGGAGAGGGCTAGTCCCGCATGGGGTGGTGGCATGGGCCCTGGAGTCTGATCTGGCTCAGGCAAGAGCTACAGGCCTGGCTTGGCACGGGATACCCATGTCCCTGTCCACTCGAGTAGAACCCTGTAGAGTCACGTGATGCACCATGTACCAGAGGGAGCATGTGACAGCCTAGAGCTTCTCTCATAGCTCTTGGGAGTCCCTGTCCTAAGCTAAGGTGTGAAAGAAACCACCTGAAGATGGGCTGTGCTGAGTCTTCCCCATGATCAGTTATAAGACAGAGTGGGAGGGATACGGTTGGTCACCAGTGCCTAGCCAGAGCACCAAAGCAGCAGTGGACGAGAGCAGAATCCCAATAGAAGGGGTGTGTGTGTGTGAGTGTGTGTGTGTGTGTGTGTGTGTGTGTGTGTGTGTGTGTGTGTGTGTGTGTGTGAGTGTGTGTGTGTGTGTGTGTGTGTGCGTGTGTGTGTGTGTGTGTGTGAGTGTGTGTGTATGTGTATGTGTGTATGTGTGTGTGTGTGTGTGAGTGTGAATGTGTGAGTGTGTGTGAGTGTGTGTGTGTCAGTGATTGAGTATATGAGTGTGTGTGTGAGTGTGTGTGTGTGTGTGTGTGTCAGTGATTGAGTATGTGACTGTGTGTGTGTGTTAGTGATTGAGTATATGACTGTGAGTGTGTGTGTGAGTGTGTGTGAATGTGTGTGTATGTGTGTGTATGTGTGTTTATGTGTATGTGTGTGTGTGTGTGTGTGTGAGTGTGTGAGTGTGTGTGTGTGTGTGTGAGTGTGTGTGTGAGTGTGTGTGTGTGTGTGTGTGTCAGTGATTGAGTATATGAGTGTGTGTGTGTGTCAGTGATTGAGTATATGACTGTGAGTATGTGAGTGTGTATGTGAGAGTGTATGAGCCTGTGTGTGTACATGTGTGTGTATGTATTTGTGTGTGTGTTTGATTGTCAGTGATTGAGTATATGACTGTGAGTGTATGAGTGTGTATGTGAGAGTGTATGAGTCTGTGTGTGTGTGAGTGTGTGAGTGTGTATGAGTCTGTGTGGATGTGTATGTGAGAGTGTATGAGTCTGTGTGTGTGTGTGAGAGAGTGTATGAGTCTGTGTGTGTGAGTGTGTGAGTGTGTGAGAGTGTATAAGTCTGTGTGTGTGTATGTGTGAGTCTGTGTGTGTGTGTGAGTCTGTGTGTGTGTGTGTGTGTAGCTGGGGGAGAAGGGGCTATCTAGAGTTCTCTGCTGACTCATGTAACCCACTGCCGCAAGCACCCGCTGCCGTGCCCTCCTGAGCCTCCTGAGTGTCTCCGTTGTGTGAGTCAGGATGAACCTCTCTTTCCATTAAAGCGAGCGAGCGTGGCATCTGGAGAAGGGAAGGACAGAAGACAAGCTTGGGGACTGTAACTGTCTGGGCGGGGATAAAGATGTGGTAAAGGGGGGCGTTGCCCTCCCATGGCCTATTAGACCTCAGAGATGGTGGACCTGTGGAATTGAAATTCCCTCGAGTCTCACCCTGGTACCAGCCAGAGGAGGGAGGAGCTTGTCCCCTGGGAAGAGATTTTTATCTCCTGCTGACAACCTGCAGGACCCACAGGGTCCAGACACTGAACCAACGATGGGCCGGCCCATGGTGTGAAAGACCACGCTTGTCAGGGGCTGCTTGGTTCTGCATAGTTTTTACCTCTATCTCAAGCCGAACCTCATGTCAGGACCCCAAAGACAGACTTAGGTTTGTCTGTAAGCCTCTGCTTGTTCCCTTAAAGGTGGACATACTAATTCTGCATTCCTTTTCATTGGTTCTTGTCTGTTTGATTGGCCCACTGGGGACAGGTGGCCAAGCCTAGTTTGTTAAGGCTGCTAGAACTCCAGTAACATCAGTTTCTAGTTTCCATGTCCCTTCTGAGAGGGGTTCTGTCCCATGGGGACTCTTATACCTGAGCAGGAGGGAAGGGTCCCCAACCTGCTCTTACATTTGCATTTTTTCCTTCTCTCTCACTCTATGGGCCAGGTCAACTTAAAATGCTGGGGTTTGTGATTAAGAGTACGGAGAAAATCTTATCTTCCAGTTAGGAGCCAGGATACCTGGGGAGCTTCAGAGAGTCCCGCCTTTTCTAGAACCTTCTCCCTACCCAGCTGAAAGACCTCCACAGCTCTCCTTGGGCAGGCCCTCGAGGGTCATGGATGGTTGCAGGGTGAGCTAAGCTTTGATGTGCCCGTGAGGGACTGTGCTCCCTGGTTGTGTTCTTTGACTTGATCACTTAGCCGTGGCCCCTCTCCTGCAGCTGTAAAACAGGGATTAAGAGCATGTCCCCAACAAGGTCTATGGGAGGGTAAGTGACACACTGGACGTGAAACCCACACTGTGATTACAGGAGGGCTCCAGCAGCCAGCAACATCTGAGCTGCTCCTCTGTGCCAGGCGACTCGCAAAGTTCTTTCAACACACTTCCTTTCCCCCGGGGGCACCCACACCGTGTCAGAAGGGATGGGCATCACCAGACAGTCAGGACGTTGTGTGAGAAGGGTGGCCGATGAAACGTGTCCAGAAGGCTGGGATGGCCCTGTGACTTATCCCAGAGGCCAGGTCCCTACTGCCTGCAGATGCCTTCTTGCTCCTCCTGAGGCTCCGCCGTCTCTCTGGGTCCTCTTTGACGCTCTCTGGTTCACCATGCGTTGGGATCAGGTCTGTATATATGGGCCTGACTCTCTCGGGACCCCGTGTGATCCAGCCACTGGATAGCTCTCATGGCTTCTCCATTTCTTGAACTGTCTGCTCCATCCGCACTGAACTGATTTCCACCCACTTTTGGCCACACATGCACCTGCTTGTGCCTGGATGCACTTTCTGATGTCACCCTCCCCTCCACAGGACTTCTCTAGCATGCTTATATTGTTGACGCCCCCAGACTAAAGCTCCCTATACCTGTGCTGGTGCTGCCAGCCTTGGGGTAGAACACCGTGTGTCTCCTCACAGGGCTATGCTTCTGGCAATTTCTATCCTGCTCTGGGTGGTGTCTGATAGTCCTTCATGTGACTTGTCATGAAGGAGAAAGAAAAGACTGACTGGATGATGATTGAGACTAGGGACAGTGATCCCCTTTGGCCACAGAGGACTAGTAGACTCCTAGGACCATGGTTATCTATGCAACAGGAGACAGCAGGCCTGGAGACCAGCGCAAATATGCAGAAGTGACCTAGCCTGGGGACGGTCCTCAAGGCAGGACATTTCCAACAATTCTGAACAGTGAGTATAGGATACCATTCTCTGCAGTCAATCAGCCTCAAGGTCTTGTCAGTGTTACTGGGTCATAAATCTGGCTGCAAGCACTGGGAGCCTTCTGTGTGCAAAGGGGCCACTGGGGGTGACCGAAGCAAGCAGAACACAGATACTGCAGAAGGAACGTACTCAGGAAGTTGTGATGGGTGTGTTGGGGGCTCGGCACCATGGGAAGGGTTATCTCCAGCCTTGGAGGACTTGGGTGACTTCAGGAGAAAGACTTCACGTGACCCAGAACCTGAGGGGCTGAGATGGGTTGGAGAGCAGGGAAGAGAGAGAAGGCATTTCGGGTGGAAGAGGGAAGACATTTTCAGGACCAGAGAGACCTGAGGCAGCAGCAGCAGGAGCTGTAGGGTGTGTGCTTGGGTGAGCGCAGAGAGTGAGGAGTCTTGATATCGAGTGTGGGTGCCTCTGGGGTGGGGAGGCAGCCCAGGGGAAGAATGGGAGGGTATCGGACAGCCCTGTCCTGTGAGAGACTCCCACGGCAGTGGGCAGAGTGGAAGGACAGATGGAAGATGGTACCGGAAACATCTTCAGTATTACCAGCTCATGGTTAGCAGCTGGGTTTCCCAAGTAGTGGAGAAACCAAGAGAGCAATGGTGAACAAAAAAATGGTGGACACCACAAGACAGAGCCACAAGGACAGGTGTCTTTGATGTTGAACAGAGAAGGGACTGTGCCACTGGGCTATGCCACCAGCTCCCTAGTAAATACTTTATTTTCTTTGAAATAGGGTGTCTCTCATAGAGCCTATGTAGCCATAGATGACCTGAGCTCCTCCTCCTCCTGCCTCCAGCTTCCTAATGCTGGGATTGCAGGCATGTACTACCAGACCCTGGTCTGACCCAGGGCCTCACGCATGCTGGACAAGAATTCCACCAACTGAGTGGTACCCCCGCCCCTTCTCCAGTGAAACACTTTTTCAGAGAGTAATCAGAAAAAAACAAAACAAAACAACAACAACAACAACAACAACAACCCCCAATCATCGACGACCCAGGGGGTTGAGATTAGGATCTTGTGTTTGGAGCCTTGAGTTTGTCAGGTAGGCACAGAGTCCCCCATGTGTGGGCGTGGGGCCCCAGGGCTGATGCCACACATTCTGAAGCTGGGGTCAGCGCCTCCCCCTGGGGCCAGCTGCCTGTGCTCTCTGACCGGTCCTAGCGCTTTGACTATCACTCTTCCTTCTTGGGAGTTATGTTTGGGACTGGAGAGCCGACTCAGCACCGAGGAGCACTCGTTACTCTTGCAGAGGACCTGGGTTCGATTCCCAGTACCCACGTGGTGGCTCACAACCATCTACGATGCCAGTTCCAGGAGATGCGGCACCTTCTTCTGGCCTCTGCGGGTGCCAGGCACATCATACACAGCGCACTTATCATACACATAGGCGAAACACTTACACACATAAAATAAAAACAAAGGAAACTTTTAAGAAAACTGTGTGCCAAAAGAAAGCCACTGGCATTTCTGCCTCATCCATTCATTCATTTATTGATCTGTTTTTTGAGAGTTTTGTTATATACTCCAGGCTGGCCTTGAACTTGCGATCTTCCTGCCCCAGTGTCATGAGTGCTGGCATTATAGGCGTACACCACCATGCCTGGTTAAATCCTATTTATTTCAACCGAAATCCACACACACCTCTTAGATAACAGGGCTCGGACTTGAAGCTAGGAGGCTGGCTCTAGAGCCCATGTTCTTAACTTGAATGTCCTTGCCAACCAACCTTGATGAACTAGCCAGCTCTCACAGAGGGAGGGACGCTGACGGCGCTGGGAGGAAAGCTGCCTGTATCATGCATCTCCTTGGGGGCCCAACAACACTTAGCATGTGGTATCCAGGATTGGAACTGGCCTTGGGGTTGTCTTGTTTGTATTCTAGGTGGGGAGGGGGGACGGCAGCATTTGTGGGCCGACTTTGGGTGGCACAGTTGAGGGAATCAGCAGTCTCCTCTGGTGCCGTGTTCCCTCCGGGCTGCTCCAGTGTGTCGATCGCCCAGGCCATCAGTTTCTTGCCCTGTCCTGCCCACCTAGGCTGGCGCTGAACTGAACTTCCTTTGAACTCGCCTGATCCTTCCCCCTCCTCTCCTTCCCCCAGATTGACAAGTATCTGTACGCCATGCGGCTCTCTGATGAGATTCTGATAGATATCCTGACACGATTCAAGAAAGAGATGAAGAATGGCCTCTCCCGGGATTATAATCCAACAGCCTCCGTCAAGATGCTGCCCACCTTCGTCCGGTCCATTCCGGACGGCTCAGGTGAGTCTCTGGCAGTTGAGCGCTCTGTGAAACCTGTGTGAAACCTGTTCTTCCAACAGATATTCTCTCATTTGCTCATGTCACCTGTTCATGATTCTATCCATTAAATACAACTTTACCCATCCATCCACTCACCCACCCACCTACCCCCACCTACCTACTCACCCCTCACCCATTCATTTTACCCACTCACTCACCCCTCACCCCACCCACCTACCTACCCACCCACCCACTCACCCATTCATTTTACCCACCCCCCCACCCACCCCTCACCCACCCACCTACCTACCCACCCACCCCTCACTCACCCACTCCTCACCCACCTACCCACCCACCCACCCATTCTCTTAGTCCCCCCTCGATCCAGTTATCCCTCCATCCATACATCAGCCCACGTGTTGTATAACTGCCGGCATTTACCATGCACGGCACCGATGACACCACCCTGGACAGTGACCTACCTAACCCTCAGCACTGTGTGACACTTGGAAAGTTCAGCATTTAGGGGTTTACAGGTGCCGTGTGTTTTGACTTCATCTCTACAGTAAACAAGGGTTTGTTCGGGGAGAATCCCAAGCACCAGGCCGTCTTCCCTTAGGTGCTTCCGATAAGTAGCCTTCCTATGGCCAGGCGGGTCTTGGGCTCAGAGGTGGGGCATTCAAGTCCTCATTTGGACAAATTCCCTACACCGTGAGGTAAGGTAGCCCCACAAATTCTCCTCTTGATCTGCATTCTTGTGGCCCCTGCAGTTGAAGGACTCCCCCAGGACTGACATTATTGCTGTCGTGGTACTGAAGTCTGCTCTTCACTGCCCAGTGGGAGCTGAGAGATCCTGGCTTCATTTGCTCACTGGCAGCCATTTTGCCTGGCCAATTCATAGTTAACTACTAGTTCTCAAAGGTGGCGCTGAAGCCACACCAGCACTAGAATGGGGGTTCACCCATCGTATGCCACGAGAGGAGCCGTGTGCCAGGAAGTCAAGTTTCCTTTTTAGTTTACTCCTGAGTGTGGCCTACACACTTCCGAGATTTCTTTCATCCTCTGGAGACCTGGATTTTCAGTCTGGTCCAGCGATTTTAAGAAGCAGCCTTTTATAGTGGTTTTCCCAGCAAAGGGCAAGTGCCGGGCTTACTGTACGTGCAATCTGGCTGGAGCCAGAATAGTCCTGGCTGTACCTGGCCTTGGGAATGTCCTCAGTGAGTCTTGGGCCCAGTTACCACTTGGTGGCGTTTGGCCTGTTCTATAGCTGGGATCCACCTTACGCACACTGGCGCCTCTGTCTCTGAAGTCTCTTTGTTCAAGAATTGAACTGGCTCCTCTCAGGACCTTTTCGTATGTTCGGGGGTTGGTTACTAGTTCAGCTTTTGAAGCAGTTCTGGCCAGCCAAATGACCCTGGCTGCTGTGCCCTGAGTGTGTTCCGGTGCCTGTGTCTGGGCATGGGAGGCCCTTGTACAGTCTCAGGTTTTCTCAGCCTTGGACTGTCCACAGCGGGCAAAGACTCTGTCCGTGTCTGAGCTGAGGTCAGTTGTGCCTTTGGCCGCTGAGTCGAAAGGGAGTGGCGAGAAAGCCAGGCTTAGGAACTGGGAAGGTGAACTTGAGTCTACAAGACCGTGACCAGGAAGGAGGAGTTGGGAGTGAGGAGGAGGAAGGAGATGTCTCTCCTTTCTGAACTTGCACCTCCCCGTGGCTCCCTCCCTCCCAGTACCCTTAGATCAAATGGTGGCCCTTCTCCCACCTTTGCCACCAGCCCGTTCCAGGGTTGAGGGTCTCAAAGTGGGACAGTAGTAACCTGGACACTTTTCCCCTCAGATATGCTTCCAGACCCAGCCAGGTAGATACTAAAGCCCACGGGCGGTCTGGCCTGAGGGGATCTGTTTTGCTTTAACACAGCCGCCTTCCCTGGAATCAGCTTCCGCATCTCATTTATCTGGAATCTCTTATCCTTAAGAAGCCTCTGAAACCTGCATTATTTTTTGTATAGCGTCCCGTTGGTCTCCCCCAACCGCCTTCAGTTATTCGAACCTTGTAATCAGCCCAGCAGCATTTTTTTTCTTAGTTAATGTTTCATCACATAATAGTGTGCCTCGCAATCAACGGCATCTTAACGTGATGACTCACCAATGTCACCCATGTCGGGACACAGTGGCAGGGTCCCCCGCCTGCTTCCTCTGGTGCTGAGAGGATCAATACTGATCTGGGGAGCACAGATCAGTATTAATAAGAAAAAGAGAGAGGAAAGGAGAAGACCTGAGCGACAGGGACCATTGGATCCTCTGGGTCCTTGTCACTTGTCCTAGGGGATGCCAGTCGTCTTGGGTTAGGGCCCACACTGGTGATCTTCTCTTCACCAGATCACAAAGATCCCATTCCCAGATAAGGTTCCACTCACAGATTGGTGGCACTAACCCCTGGATACAAATATTCAGAAAGTCATGTACCTGTGGGGTTTTTTCAAAGATAGGTAGGTCTGTCTATCCATCCGTCCGTCCATCCATCCATCCAATCTATTGAGACAGGTTCTCACTCATGAAGCCGTAGCTGACCTTGAACTCACAGGGATCTACCTGTTTCTGCATCCCAAGTGCTGGGATTAGGGGTGTGAAGGGTGTTTTTGTGTTTTGTCTTTCGGTACATGTGTTTTGCCTGCATGTATGTACTCCATGTGCTTGGCCCCTCCGAGGTCAGAAGAGGGCATCTGATGCCCCTCAATTGGAGTTACAGATGGTTATGAGTCATCAGGTGGGTGCTGGGGATAGACCCTGGGTCCTCTACAAGAGTAGCCCCTGCTCTTGACCACAGAGCTAAATCCCCAACCTCCCTCAGATGTTTTTAATGGACAGAGTTCCTCATGAAGTTTCTTCCAGTTGACTCTCATTCCTGAGGTTTTTCTCTGCCCTATTTAGTGCTAAAGGTATTGTGGGTCTTGGTTAGCCCGGGAGCTATGGGACGCTATACATTCCTGGATGTTTGTTTCCCTGTCATGGATCACAGCAAGTTCTTTACAAAGGAGAAGCCACAAGACGGTTTTCTGAAAGCATACAGGCTTATCTTTTTCCATTCATAGCAGAATGACTTATATTTGAGCATATTCTTTTTTTCTTTCTTTTCTTTATCTATCCATCCATCTATCCATCCATCTATCCATCCATCTATCCATCCATCTATCCATCCATCCATCCATCCATCCATCCATCCATCCATCCATCCATCCATCCATCCATCCATCCAAGTCCTATAGTCCTGGCTGGCCTTGAACTTACAGAGATCTGCCTGCCTCCGCCTCGAGTGCTGGAATTGAAGGTGAGGGCCACCACATGCTATTTCCCTTCGTTTTCGAGGCAGGGTCTGATGTAGCACTGGCAGCCTTGGAAGCTGGTATGCATCTGAGGGCGACTTGAAGTTCTGGTGGCTTGTGGGTTCCCCCTTTCACAGCTGGTTCTGCTGGAGTTTAGGATAGAGATGGTGGTTGGAGCTGGCTTGCCTGTCTGCTCACTCCCAGAGCACTTCGTGAAGGCGGTTTCTGTTTGTCTTGTGTTCCAGCACAGGCTGGGGCTCGGCACCTGCCTCTGTGTTTGCTTTTCATTCATTTCTGGTAGTAATGACCATCATTAGAAGTGCAGAGAGGGGCCAGGCCCTTCAGAGCTCTGCTTAATGAGTCTCCTCTTGAAGAGCGGCTCCCTCCCCGAGTACCTTGGGATGCGCTGGGAGGAGTTAGGGTAGGAGGCCCTGTGGGGCGTGGGGGAGGCAGATTTGAAACTGAAGACACAAAGAGGAAGTTGTACAGAAGCCTGAAGAAGCTGAAGTAAGAGGAGGTACAAAGAAATAAAATCCAAACTAATGGAGAAGTCCCCAGCCCCCTAACCTTAGTTCCGTATGACCTTAGAGAACATACTTCAGCCTCAGCCTCAGTCTCCCTTTGCCTCTTCTGTTAAATGGGTGTGAAGGAGTTTGGTGACACATATTTAAAATTCCAGCCTTTGGGAAGACTGAGGCAGGAGAGATGCCATGAGTTCCTCTGTTTAAAAACAACAACAACAAAATTAATGGAGGGGCTGGAGAGATGGCTCAGTGGTTAAGGGCACTGACTGCTCTTCCAGAGGTCCTGAGTTCAAATCCCAGCAACCACATGGTGGCTCACAACCATCTGTAATGAGATCTGATGCCCTCTTCTGGTGTGTCTGAAGATAGTGACGGCATACTCATAAAATAAATAAATTTTAAAATTTTTTTGAATGAACTGGATAACATAATGAACAGAACACGGAGGGCATGCTTTTCCCTGCTCTGATGCTATAAAGGAGGGATCAAGTGGAAGGACCTGTAGGGTACTGTGAGAAGCATAGTGAGTCCCGTCAGCACCTCCGAACACTGTAGTTCCTTGGGAGGGCCTTTCTATAGGCCCTCAGCTGTAGGACCCTGTCCTGGGGCTGTGTAAGCCCAGCGGAAGAATGAAGAGGGTTGTAGAGCTCTCTGGTATTGCCGCGGTGGAAAGAGACAAAAGGGGAAACACAGCCAATGCTCTCTCACCTCCAGCCTCTCCCAACCGGCCGCATAAGAAGGGGTGAGCCTGAAATAGGCCTGTTGGCGCTCTGTCATCTGAGCACTCAGGAAGTGCAGGCAGGAAGATCAGAAATTCAAGGTCACCTTCAGCTCCTTAGCAATGTCAGGAGGAGGCAGTGCTATGTGTGAGCTTGTGGGAGAGGACTGGATGGGTGGATGAGTGGGTGAGTGGCTGGGTGGGTGGGTGGGTAGGCAGGCTGGTGTTTGCCTATAATCCAGCTACTTAAGAGGTTTAGGCAAGAGAGGAGGATACCGAGTTTGACCTAAGTAAATGCCAGGCACCCAGCAGATCTTACCGAATGCCCTGTGGCACTTACCTGAAGTCATTTCTCTTTGTCCCTGGCCTGGCTGACTGTGAGAGCAAGCAGACCTTGTGACTGACCTAGGCAGTTCTGCTGAGCCAGCTCAGACGTCTGCTGTCTGCAGACTCCCACTGCACGGGGAGCGGGTGAAATCACCCTGTCTCAAACCTGCTTACCACTTATGAAGTTGAAGACGACTTGTAGAGGTTAAAAAAAAAACAAAAACAAAAAACCAAAAAAATCAATAAATAAAAACAAACAAACAAAACCCAGCCAAACAAACAAACCAGCCCAATGAGCATGGAGTGTTTTTGAGTCTGTGAGAAGGGAGTGTCCCCTGGCCACTGGTGGGCCCGGTTGGCTTGGAACCACCTCCTCCTCCTCTTCCTCCTCCTCCTCCTCCCCCTCCTCCTCCTCCCCCCCCCCCCCTCCCCCCCCCCCCTCCCCCCCCCCCCCCCCCCCTCCCCCCTCCCCCTCCCTCCTCCTCCCTCCTCCTCCATCACGCTTTGTGGCACTGGACTTAATATTTTTCTAGCATTTGTGGGCTGTAAAGGTGATTTTCAAATAGGGGTGGCAACCGTTTCTTCTCAGCCACCACACAGCACACTGAAGATGGAGGTGGAGACACCACAGGTAGAGAGGCCCCTGCTTCAAGAGAGACCCCCCTTGGCTCTCAACAACCACTGGTCAGGTTCCCAGGTGCCTCTCTAATCCACCGTCTCCTTTACCGTCACCCAGACGTTTCTTTTTAAACTCTGTCCTGGCCATGATCAGCCTTCTGATCCCGCCTGAACTCCCTGGAACCCTGCTGGCCTGATCCTGTTTCAAAGGCTGAGTGGACATGGCGGGTGAGCAGGACAGAGCGGGATGGGCCAGCCCAGGGAGCCTGGAGTCTTCTCAGCCACCGTTGGAGTTTCGATGACAGGAAACCTATTTTCTTGTATTCACCTGACCACGAGACCCAGTTGACAACTCAAAATTTTCCTAGGTACAAAAGTTTATAAGGAATCAAATATAAGTATATATCCACTATATAAAAGAAAATACTGGGAAAGAAAAATCACTTCAAAAAAATAAAAATAAAGCCGGTGGTGCATGAATTTAATCATAGCACAGAAGCAGGCGGATCTCTGAGTTTGAGGCCAGCCTGGTCTACATAGAGAGTTCCTGGCCAGGCAGGGTTATGCGGTAAGAGCCTATTTCAAAACAAAACAGTAAAACCCAAAACAAATAAAATATACAGGCAGACGGAGACACAGTTTCATGGCCGGGTGCCTTGGCAGGAGTTCCAAGCTATTCAGCAAGGGACAAGAGTCCCTTCAGCTAGCCGTAGCAGGAAGCTCAGTGTCCACAAAGAACCGCGTTGTATCCTTACCTCATACCCTGCACAAAACATTAACTCCAAGTAGATCAAAGACCTAAGTGCTTCCACTGGTGCCATCAAACTCCCAAAGGAAAACCAGATGTGACTGTTTCGACCTTGTATTTGGTGGTCGGATTCTCACACAGCAAAGCACTGAACAGCAAAACCAGAAACAGATGGCCCTTGGTAAGACCGTGAAGCCCAATGGCCAGCACCACAAGCGTCACCAGAAAAATTAAAGATGCTAGTGCTTCTTTACTTGTTACTAAATCTATAACTTAAATTTATTTTAATTGTTATTACTGTGGAAGTGTGGCACGTGTGTGGAGGTGGGCACGCACTGTGGTGAGTGCGTAGAGCTCAGTACCACTGTGTGGAGTTGGCGCTCTCCTCCCACCTTTAAAGGGGCGTCCAGGCGTTGAACTCAGGTCTTCAGGCCGGCACTGAAAGGGCTTTACCCATCTCGCCAGCCCTGTTAGTTTGCATCTGAGCATACGTGTGGGTGCCTGTGGAAGCATGTCCATGCATGTGTGAGAGCCAGAGGTTAGCCTCAGGTGTCATCCTTCAGGTACGGCAATCTTACTTTCTGACATAGAGTCTTTCACTGGTCTGCGGCCTAACCAGTAGGCTGGGCTGACTGGCCAGGGAGCACCCGGGATCCCCAGTGCTGGATTACTGGTGTGTGATAAGTGCGCTACTGCCCCTGGCTTCGTTCACATGGGTTCTGGGGATTGAACTTGTGTCCTCATGCTTGCCTAGCAACCAGTTTTCTATCTAGCCATTCCTCTTACCTATCCACCTACCTACCTACCTTCCTTCCTTCCTTCCTTCCTTCCTCCCTCCCTCCCTCCCTCCCTCCCTCTATCTTTCTAGAGACTGAATTTAGATGTGGTTTGTCCCCATAGGATCATATGTTTAAACATTTGGTCCCCTCCTGGTGAAACTTAGGTGTGTCACCAGGGATAAGTTTTGAGGTTTCAAAAGCACATAGCAAGCCCTATTTCTGCCACTGTCCTCTCTGTCTGTCTGTCTACCTGCCTGCCTGTTTGTCTCTGTCTCTGTCTCTCTCTGTCTCTGTCTCTGTCTCTCTCTGCCTCTCTCTGCCTCTCTCTCTCTGCCTCTCTCTCTCTGCCTCTGTTTCTCTCTCTCTGTCTCTCTCTCTCTGTGTCTCTCTCTCTCTGTCTCTGTGTCTGTCTCTATCTCTCTCTCTGTCTCTCTGTCTCTCTGCCTGCTGCTTATAGATCAGATATAAAATTCAGCTATTGCTCCACCGTCTGTCTGTTGGCTTCCCGCCATGATGATTAGCCCTCTATAGACTGTAAGCCACCCCCAATTAAATGCTTTCTTGTATAAGAGCTGCCGTGGTCATGGTCTTTTCACAGCAATAGGACAGTTGACTAGACAACTGAGGGAAGCTAAGCAAATGCTCCACTATCAAGTCACGTTCCTGGCCTTACATCAATTAATTAATTAATGCGTATCGTGATTGGGAAGGTCAGAGGACAACTTCCGTGAGTCTTTTCTCTCCCACCTTGTTGAGACAGGCTTTCTTGTTTCCTTTCCTGCTTTGTACGCTCCAGGCTGGCTGGCCCACAGGCTTCCAGCTTACTCCCCGGTCTCTGCCTCCCAAGTGGCCAGAGCAGTGGGATTATAGCTGTGTCTGTCATCGTACCTCAGTTTGGGGGATCAAACTTGGATTTTCAGGCTTGGGTGACTAGTGTTTTACTCACTGAACTGTCTGCCTGGCCCCAACATATCTAACGTTTAACACCCCCTCCCCTTTTTGACACCATTGAAGGGTGTGGATAGGCAGTAAGTAGATGGACGGCATTCTAACACCAGCCTTCATCAGAGAGATGCAAAAGGCGGTGAAAAATGACTTCACACAAGCGTTACTGAAGATATGGACAAACTAGAGGCCTCTTCCCTCATGACTAACGACAGAAAGTGGTACAGCCACTTTGTCAGGCTACGTTTCTACAAGCTAACCTCGCTTTATCAGACAGCGTTACTCATGAATAAACTTGAGAGAAAGGAAGGCACTTGTCCACACACAAACGTGTGCCAGTGTGCCTAGCAGTGTTCTTAATTCATTCACTTTAAATCCTGATTGTGGTTTCCCCCTCCCCAATCCCCCCTTTCCCTCCACCTCTGAGAAGAGAGCGGTTCCTCCTGGGGAACCAGCCCACCCTGGCATCTCAAGTCACTGCAGGACTGGGTCCATCCTCCCCTACCGAGGCCAGACAAGGCAGCCCAGTTAGGGACCAAGCAAGATCCACAGGCAGGCCAGAGTCAGGGTAAGCCACTGCTCCAGTTGTCAGGGAATCTGCAAGAAGACCAGGCTGCAGATCTGCTACGTGTGTGCGGAGGCCTGGGTCCAGCCCTGGTATGCTCTGTGGTTGGTGGTTCAGTCTCTGGGAGCCCCCAAAGGTCCAGATTATTGACTTTCTTGGTCTTCTTATGGAGTCCCCATCTCCTCCCCCAATCTTGGGGTCCCGAAATCCTTCCCCCAACTCTCCCCAAGACTTCCTGAGCTCCGTCTAATGTTGGGCTGTGGGTCTCTGCGTCTGTTTCCGGTCATCTGCTGGGTGGAGCCTCTCAGAGGACAGTCGTGCCAGGCTCCTGTCTGAATCCAGGCTGACAGACATGGACGTAGCCTGAGGCTCCAAGGAAGTTGGAGAGGAAGGCGGGCCTGCAGTGTGTCCCTGTGCATCCTCTGAGGACGGCTCATTCCTAGCAGTGTTAACCGTAGTAGCCCGAAGTGCAACCAGCCCGTGTCCATTGGTTAAGGAAGTGATGTGTGAAGCGTGGTTCGTGCAAACAATGGGGCACCAAAATGATTGAAACTCGCGTGAAACTCGCACAAACAGTGTAATGTAGAAACAGGTTAGATAAGTGAAAAGAGCCAATCCCAAGGGACCATTTGTCTTTTAATACCCAGAAAAGAGTTGAAAATCTATTTACGTCTGTGTCTGTCTGTCTGTCTATATCTGTCTATGTGTTGTTTATATGGGCCTCATACATCCTGAGTAAACACTACCACCGAGCTACATCCCCAACATTTGGATTTTTAAAATATAATTTAAAAAGACAACCCCCTTTTTAAAAAATATAGTACTGTTTGCACCATCCCCTTTTGAGACAAGTTTTGACTGTGTAGCCCAGGTTAGCCTCGAACTCTCAATCTTTACGTCTTAGCTTAAGCACTGGGATCACAGGCATGTGCCTCCGTACTTGGCTTGGACCGTACATCCACCGTGAATGAATGGTTGGTGCGTTACGTGACTCAGATTGTAGGTTGTGAGTGTGTAATCTTTTTCATGGTGATATTGATAGTCATAGGGATGGGGGCTACTGGGACTTAGGGAGGCAAGGGTGGCCGTCACCTGGCGCCACTGGCTGCAATGTGGATGAACCCTGGAGACTACACTCAGTAAAGGCCGCCAGCTGCAAAGAGACAATTTATGCCCGATTCCACCTCCGTGAAATGCCCAGGTCTCTTAGAGAAGAAAGTGGAGGTTGCTAGGGATGGAGGGGATGAGGAATTACCGCTCAGTGGTTACCGAGTCATGTTGGGGTGATATCCAAGTTTCCCAGAAGCAGTTACGGGAGCTGCTTAACACTGCAAATGTCCTCAGTGTTGCCGAGCTCTGTGCTCGGCAAATGGTCCCAGTTTCTCATTTTGCTTGTCTTACAACAACAAGGAGTGACTGGAGCTTTGGGCAAGCAGTGGTTGGCGTCTGAGCCAACGTGGAGAGAACCCGGGGCATAGGATAGATCTCAGCACAGGCTTCTCCCGTCATCTTCTAACTGAGGTCATCTTCTGCTACATAGTGATGTCAAGGCTAGCCTGGGCTACATGAGACCCGAGTCTCAACAAAATAAAAAGCTAGTGCTGAAATTCTGTTCAACCTGGCTGTGGCGGCACATACCTTTAATCCCTGTAATTAGGAAGCTCAGGCAGGAGGGTACGGAGACTGAGGTCATCTTCTGCTACTTAGTGATGTCAAGGCTAGCCTGGGCTACATGAGACCCCAGTCTCAACAAAATAAAAAACTAGTGTTGTGTGGTCCTTATTTATGGATGGCAAGGCAGAAGGTGGGATAGAACTTTGCGCCTTATTTGCTGCCTCTTCCTCCTCAGAGCTGGGACTAGAGCTGTTCCAGCAGGTGCTGTATGGTGGGGTGGGGGTGGGGGGCAGACGGGGCCAGATTCAGACCTTCTCACACTTGAATCTGGTTTTCTCCCTTGTCAGAAAAGGGGGATTTCATTGCCCTGGATCTCGGCGGGTCTTCCTTTCGAATCCTGCGGGTGCAGGTGAACCACGAGAAGAGCCAGAACGTCAGCATGGAGTCTGAGAGCTACGACACCCCAGAGAACATCGTGCACGGCAGTGGAACCCAGGTGGGCCCCTGTTCTCCTCATCCTGTTCCAGCCAGCCAGATCCCTTGGAGTACCTTCGAGGGCCGGACTTCCGGAAACTGCCATCCCGGGGCCCCGGCAGGACTCACTGGAGGTCTCACTGAGTATCAATTGTACAGAACTCCTGGTAGAGGGATGAGGCCGCCGTACGGGGCTGAGCTGGGCCTGAAGGGGCATATACCGTCTGGTGAAAGTAGGAGCTGTGGGGAGGGACGGCCTGTGGCATTGTCGCAAGCGCTTTTGATCCCAAAGGATCCTGGGCTGCATCCCTCGCACAGGTTCGGCCCACCCTTTGGGTAGAAATGCCCTGCTCTCAGGCCTCCGGCTTCTGTACCCAATCACTGGAGAGGGGCCAGGTCTTGTGGAGTGGCTCTCAGCTTGGGAGAGCAGGAGCTCTGCCCTCTGATAGAACAGCGTGCACACGCCCTTGGGATGGCAACCAGAGGCTGCAAACTTGCTCCCCCCCCGCGCCCCCCCCCCCGAGCCGAGGACCGAACCCAGGGCCTTGCCCTTGCTAGGCAAGCGCTCTACCACTGAGCTAAATCCCCAGCCCCCCAGACTTTGCTTTTGAAATGACTCCTCCTCCTTGTGTTCATGCCCAAAGCTTCACCTCCTGCCCCCAGACCTAGAGTAGGGCCATCCTTCCTGACCAAAGGACATGCGCTTACCTGCAGAGGGCCTGTTCTATGATGTGCGGTGGGTCGCTATCTCCCTGGGACCCTGGGACTAAGGCTCAGGCAATACCCTCGGGTTTTTATTTTATATGTGGGTGCCCTGAGACTATATCATGGGGGCGTTCCATTACTCTTAAGGATGGACATATGAGCTTATGCCCCACCCACACTTCATGCTAGGGCTGTAGTCTTCATACAGTTGAGAGCTTGCCAGATTTTTGCTGGGGAAGGTGTGCGTTCACGGCGAGGTTCCTCAAGTTCTCCAGGGAAAGCAATGGTTTCGGGGTGGACCGAGGTGGGGCCCAGGGGCCTTCTCTATAGGAGTCTACTTGGGGCCTAAGTCACTGTGGGTGAGGGTTGGGGCCACCTACCTAGATAAGAGCTACTCCTGGCCTTGAACTCTGCTCCTTGGATTCAGAGTTTTCTGGAGCACATCACTGTAAGCATAGAAAGAAGCCCTATGTCTAAGGTGGACAAGCCACCTTACAGCTAGCCACGGAGGCAGGCGAGCCGATGATTAGGTGGTCCTGTTTCCATCACAGGCATCAGAGACTGGTCCCTTCCTCCCAAAGCTGTTCAAAGGGGACAAGGAGGTCTCCTACCTGTGCCCCCATTGCCCACTGCGTGGCTTCTTTCTGCCAGTGGCCATCAGCCAGCTTAGCAGACCCTGTTCCTTGTAACAAGTACTGGCTTATCACTGTTCCTCGTGGTTTGTCTTTTGAGTGGAGCCACCGCTGAGATGGCCAGTGTGCAAACATTCCTTATGCACCTTGGCTTGGCCTGTCAGGTGCAGGACTTGTTTAGGGGGTGCCTCCATCCCAGGGTACCCTTCTCATTCCCAGGGTCATTTCCCCCCCCCATTTGTTCTTCTGCCCCTTCTAAGTCATCCAAGAAGACAATGATAGTGCTGATATAATGATATAATGATAGTGCTGATATAATGTCCTGTGTAATAGCTGATGTCTATGCGCTTTATATTTAGTGACCCAGTGACCCATTTAATCATCATTGCGACCCTATGGAGTTTTACCGTGTTCATCTTAACACGTGGGAAAGCTGCTTAGTAGCTGCCAAATTCTGAGATTTCTGAGGTGGTCTAATACTAGAAGTTACAGTTTCAGTTTTAGGACCTTTTCTTTTCCATTTACTTATTTTTTTTGAAACAAGGTTTCACCGTGTAGCTCTGGCTGTCCTGGAACTGGCCTTGTAGATCAGGCTGACCTCACACTTGTAGACATCCCCCCCTGCCTCTGCTTCTCACTGCTGAGGTTAAAGGCGTGACTTATTACATCCAACAAAAAATTTTTTAAATGTATATGCGTGGCTCGTGTGAGTGTATACCATGTGTGTGTGGTGCCCTAAGAGGTTGGAAGAAGGCAATGGGTCCCTTGGGATTGGGGTTGTGAGGCTCCCAACCTCCGAGCCTCTCCCCACTCCCCTTTCTTACATTTCTGATGATGAGAAAATGTGGTGGCTGCTGACAGAAGCTTAGATCAGGGTGTGATGGTAGCAAGGTAGGAACCAGAACATCTCCCATAGTGTTCTGGAATCAGCAGTGAGCTGGCATCAAGTGGCCCCTCTCCTGAGATCTCTGACTGACCTCTCCCCTGGTGACCCAGGTCCTCATGTTACCCCCGGAGCTGCTCAGACTTCATAGCCCAGGAACAACAAAGTTTGAGGATTTTATGGGATCCTCACCCTCCGTGATGTGTAGATATTTAAAAGTTGACCCTAATCCTATCTCCTGAAATAGTGTCAAACATAAAGATGAACTGGTGCTACCCACGTTCACCCTGCAGTGCCCCCCACCTCTCCCCTCTCTCTTTCTCCCCTCTCCACCATACAGTATCTCAAACACCTTCTACAATGTTAAGCTTTATGGTTTCAGGAGCTGCATGCAACACTGTGAAAACAGGACTTGAGTGACCAGGGAGACAGCTCAGCAGGAATTGTCCTTGCCGCACAAATGAGAGGTCCTTTTGGTCATTATTTGCCTTGCTCGTCAGAGGGATTGAGTCTGTGTGCATGTGTGTAGCATGTGTATTGTGCCAGTTGTGTCGGTGTTCATACGCATGCATGCACAAGAACACAGTGTAGGAGTCAGAGGTTGATGCTAGGTAATCTTTCTCCAACACTCTCTACATTATTTGAGACAGATCTATCATTGAACCCAAAGTTCACAGACTGGCAGGCCACACTGGCCAATGAGCTGTCCCTGTCTCTTCCCTCCCTCCCCAGCACCAGGGCTGCAGTATGTTACCTCGACTGGCAGTGCATACGTATTCTCGGGATCCGAACTCAGGTCCTCCCACTTGCATGGAGAACCTCTTGTGATAGTTGGGTTTTCCATCTTGTGGGTCCAAGTGTTGAACTCAAGGCTGTCAGGCTCGATGGGAAGCACTTAGCTGCTCAGCCGTCTACTTGAGGCCTAAAATGTTTCCTTTGTTATTTATTTATTTTAGCTCAGGCTAGCCTGAAGCTTGCTATGTAGTCCAAACTGGCCTCAACCGCATCATCCTGCTCTTGCCTCCTGAAAGTGAGTTTATACGATTGAGTCGTTATCTAGCTTCTGTATCTATGTGAAAATAATGAGAATGTTGTCCGGAAGGTGATGTGGATTCGTTCATTCATTCATTCATTCATTCATTCATTCATTCATTCATTTATCATTCATTCATTCATTTTGTGGTACTAGGTACTGAATCCCAGGCACTGTGAATGTTAGGCAAGCACCCCACCACTGAGCTACATCCCAAGCTCCTTTCTTACGTTTTATTTTAGAAGACAGGGCCTCTCTAAGATGCCCAGGCTGTCCTGGACCTCTGGAGCCTCCTCCCGTCTCCTCTCGAGCACTGAGACTGTGGGGGTGTCTACCTAAGTACAACCAAGTCAGCTTGGCCTGCTCAGCCACCATGGGGCGATGCCTTTGGCTTGGGTTCAGGTGCTGGCTCCGAGTTCCTGGCGTGGCCCTCTTGCTGCAGCCGGCCCTCTCAGGCCCCTCACCCTGCCCTTCCCGTGTGGCCGTTCTTCCTTCCCTCTGCTCACTTACAGCAGGAGTCCCTGAGCCTGAGGTGCAGATGGCTCGCAGGGCTCAGGGACTGACTTAGTAATGGGTTTGTGTGGGTCTGAAGTAGGTCACAGGAAGCTTAGCCTGGTTTCTCCAGGGAGGGTGGTCACGTGTCCCTTCAGCCAGAGATGCTGGTGCAGCGTAGCCTGAGTAAGAGTGACTCAGGACCGAGGCATCCACGTTGGAATAGACTGGGTATCCCCCCCCCCCAACCTCGGCAGTGAGTCAGGTCCCCTCCAAAGCTGGCTCAAGGTGACTATGGCTTGGCACTCTGGCGCCGTCCTCCTCTGTCTGGGTTTTAGAAGGCACGAGACTGTCCTCAGCGTCACACAGAATCCAGGGAGCCGTGCTTCCGTGTTCTTTCCAGCGAGCTTGCGCACGGCAGTGTCAGAAGTGCACTCTGGGATATTGATAGCATGGCATATTCATATGGTAACACAGTATTGAACGCAGACTGTCCAGGGATGATGACTCAGACAGCAGAGAGCACAGCCAGCTCCACTTCCACCTATACTCATGAGTGTTCGAAATCAGGGTGCCAGGAGTAACCCCAGATCCACGAAGGTAGCATCTGGGCTTTTGTTGTTTATTAGGACAGGGTTTCACTCTGTAGCCCGGCTTGGCCTTGAACTCAGGGCAATCCCCCTGCCTCAGACTCCCAAGAGCTGGACTTCTAGACATGAGCCGCTGTGTCTAACCTCGGCTCATGTCTAGACTGTCATGTGGGTTTTTGATAGTGTTATACTTCTTTTGGGGTTTGATCCTGGAGGATCAGACAGGGGTGTTGTAGTTAGACAGATGCTGTATCATGAGCCGTGCTTGGTACCCCACTTGTACTTCTTGATGTGGGTATTGGCAGGTGCAGAACCATGTGACCTCCATACCTAGGATGCGTGCATCTTTAGGGGGTGTTCATCTTTCCGTCAGTAGGTTCAGCCATGGAGCTGCCAAGGATTTCCTGGGCCATCGTTGGGGGTGGCCAGGTCATTCCTCCTGGATAGCTGAGAGACGGCCAATGTGTCAGGGAAGACACTCTGCTGCCTCTCTGTGTCTCTGAATTTCCCTCCATGCCTGGATGACCAGCGTTGTGACCTCTGAGGGCTCAGTTCCTTTGGAGGGCTACAGTGTCCTGTGAGAGCTCGTGCTAGCTGCCACACTCGCACAGCGTGCCCTCCCCTGCCCCCAACCTGATGTCCCTCCTCTGTGCCTTCTAGCTTTTCGATCATGTCGCTGACTGCCTGGGAGACTTCATGGAGAAAAAGAAGATCAAGGACAAGAAGTTACCCGTGGGATTCACATTTTCCTTCCCCTGCCGACAATCCAAAATAGACGAGGTAAGGATGCCTTGGTAATGACTGGATTCAGAAGATAGTGGCGGACTCTCTCTTACGTCCCCTCGCTTATGGGTAGCCCCATGCCTCTTGGTTTTGGAGTCGTTTGTCAAAATTAGCCTGAGGTTGTGGTGCCACGTTTCTTCTTCCCCTTCCTTTCGTGTACCACCCCCAACCCCTGACCTCTTCTGAGGCAGGGTCTTAATGTAGCCCAGGCTACCCTCTGGGTGGTAGCATAGGATGACTTTGAACTCACGCTACCTCCTACCTTTACCGTCACAGCGCCGGGATTACAGATGTGCATCACCGTGCCTGGTTTCTGGGGTGCTGGGGATTGAACCCAGAATGTAGTGCATGCTCCTCAGGTACAAGGAGCCATTGATGAAGCTTTCATAAATGAGCAAGGAAAAGAAGGCAGACAAGGCCTAATGGCTATGGAGAGAAGTGAGGTCATTCTTCACTGGGGTATCAGGCTGTCTTCTGCCTCAAGAGAAGCCTTGGGTTCCCTTGCTGACACCCTCTCCCCGCACCCCTGTGACTGACATGTCACATCTGATCTTTCTCATTTGCTATTTGCTGTCAGCTCCGCCCTGTGGTACACCTGTGCTTTGGAGAATTGCGAATCTGCGGAGTAAACAGATAACAGGCTGTTCCTTCTCTGTATGGAGGGACACAACATCCCCTGCCCCACATACCCCTATAGATAAACAAACCCAAGAATACTAATAGTAAACACTGAAGGCGCGGCCAGCCTCTGTGAGCTAAGTGCTCCTGAGTCCCACTTCCGGATGGAGAGTCAGGCTGTCCTGCTGCCCAGGGGACAGCAGAGCATGTGTTGGCACACTGGTTTACCTTACTGCAGGACCTTTGTTGATAGGGTCCACACCGCTGCTGGTGCTGCTTCCCCTGATGCTGGCGATGCTGGCGGCTGTACATTTGCTCGACTTGTGGAATCAGCAGGAAGGGTTTGGAGGGCACAGCAGACCAAGCCTCTCATTTTAGGATGGAGAGCAGGGGCCTCCCATGGGGTGACAGGTTATTCACGATAGAACCCGGAGCACTGATCCAGGTCTCACCTCGCATGGTGTGCCCTCTCCTTCGAGTATCTCTAAGATGTTTCTGTCCCAGACTCTTTCCCTCTGGGTAGCCCCAGCTAGACTCTCAAGATCTCCAGCAGCTCAATACCTTCAAGGTATGCAGGTCAGTTGGTTCTCTAAGAGGAGCTCTTCCAGCCCTTCCTCGAATGCCTGCTGTTGTTATGGTGGTGTGGGAGAAAGGTCCCAAGTCCCCGGAAGACACCCAAAACTGTAGATCACGTTGAACTATGCGTTATGTATCTTTTTCCTATACATCCATACCTCCGATAAAGTTGTTTGCATATCAAGAGATCAATAACCATAACTAATGGAACAATTCTGTTTACTAAGAGTTTCATGAAGATACGTTTTGAAAATATCAAATTGCTGGGCTGGGATATGACTTCGCCCAGTGCTTGTCTAGCCCCAGGCCTGATCCCCAGTGTAAACCGTGTATAACGGTATATGCTTGTAAGCCCGACATAGCCATAACCCAGAACTCGGGAGGCGGGGACAGAAGAATCAAACTCAAAGTCATCCTCAGCTACACAACAAGTTGAAAGCCCAAGTTAGACATGTGGGACCCTGTCTCAAAGACACATAACTCTTTGCAAAGTGGCAGTCGATCTAGCAGCCAAGATGGCCACTAAGTAAGCAACAGGATGGCTAAGTGTTTAATTGGCCAGGCCCCGAGAGAAAATGGCTAGGGATATGTATGGCCTGGCCTCCAGGAAGCAGTCTTTGAGGGGAGGGAGTTGTGTGGCAGAAGGCACATCATCCTGCAGACGGGAGCTACGGGGTAGAATGATTTGGGGTAGGGCATCGTGGGCCGAGGAGGAGCCAAAAGTGTGACTCTTACCTGCCAACCGGGAACCCCTTCAGGGAACGGCTTAAGGCTGGGACCTCCATCGTCCAAATCTAGACCAATTCCATTATTCTCCCTGTACAAAATGCCCCTCAGTGGAATGGGATACCACCCCACCAGGAAGTGGGTGGCAGGAACTTGGAGAAAGGACCATGCTTCTGGCCACCTAATCCTTGTTCTTCCCACAATACCACGTTTGGTTGTTTCACTGAGAGCCTGGGGGTGGGGGTGGGGGTGGGGGGACGAAAACAGTGTCCAGGGTCATTTCCAATACTGGCCTTAGTTATAGTTGATCCAGAGTGAAGAAGATCACAGGCTCAACAGGGTTCACCCCTCCTCAGCAGCATGCGCACCTCTCAGAGGGAAGCCAGGCCCCCCTTCTTTGTATTAACCCTCTGGAGACTGCCACGGCCTGACAGTCATCATCCCCAACCTGCCGTGTCTATGGCAACCCTCCTGACTGAGAAAGAGCAATCCAATTAGAACTGTTCCGTTATCTTTTTTTTTTTTAAGGCCGTGTGTAAAACCACAAAAGTAATACAAAATGTAATGTAAAATCTATGCACACCCCCCATCCCCCCAGGAATTTAGACTTGTCAGCGTCTCTCCTTGGCTGCTCTCCTAGAAGACCTGGGTTCAATTCCCAGCACCCACATGATGACGCATAACTGACTGTAACTCCAGTTCCAGGGGATTGATCCTACACTCTCTCACAGACATACGTGCATGCAAAACCATCAATGCACATAAAAATAATAAACAAATCATTAAAAGAAGAAGTTTTCTCAGGGAAACCCATTAAGTGGATAGACAGATCTATCTCCATCGTGACCTGGTAGAGGCCGTTTGTCACTGAGGGTGTCTGCTTTGTCCCTGTGCTAGTGTAGCCTTGGAAGCCTTGATTCGCCAAGGCTCTCTGCCTTCAGTCCACTTTTCCACTCCTTTTCCGCAGGCTGTACTGATCACGTGGACAAAGCGGTTCAAAGCCAGTGGTGTGGAAGGAGCGGATGTGGTCAAGTTGCTGAATAAAGCCATTAAGAAGCGAGGGGTAATTTCTCTCTTGGGTTGTGCATAAGTCCGGTATTGGGGGGAAATCTCCATCTTAAAATGGTTTAAGGTTCACGTTGTCAGGCATAGAGGGGCACTGAGGGTGGTGGCCTTAATACCCTAGCAGGGGACAAGAATCCCAGGCCAGGGAGTAGGTCAGATGTGAGCTCTCAGAAGTGCCACCAAAAGGTATCTAGTCTGCAGCTGAGACCATCCATGTGTATTCCGCAGGGATTCCGTGTTGTTCCGCAAACACGCAGGGATTAGCGGGAGGAGCTGCCTTGCGCATGCGCATGCGCATGTGATTCTTATGCTCTCTTTTGGAGGCTTGCCCAGGAATGTAGCTTCATGAATAAAATTCAGTCCCCGAAGAATCCTAAGCCAGATAATTAAGGGGACCTTGCAGTTTCCATAATGTAATCACTGCTGTCTAATCCAATTAATTGAGTCCTGGCCGCAGTGAAGTCGCCGCCACCCATCAGCATGGTGGCATGTGAGAATTGGAGCATGCCTGGTTGGGATTTCTGCGCCCATGTGGGAGCTGATGGTGACATTCTCTTCCTTATCGGTCCCCAGGACTATGATGCTAACATTGTCGCCGTGGTGAATGACACAGTAGGGACCATGATGACCTGCGGTTACGATGACCAACAGTGTGAAGTCGGCCTGATCATTGGTAGGGTGTCCCGCCCCCGCTTGCTCCCCAGCTCCTTGCTTTGCTCAGCCCATATGATGCCCTTCCTGGCCTTGTGTGGTCACAGCTTCCCACGTTGTGTCTCCCAGGCACAGGCACCAATGCTTGCTACATGGAGGAACTGCGACACATCGACCTGGTGGAAGGCGACGAGGGGAGGATGTGTATTAACACGGAATGGGGAGCCTTTGGGGATGATGGGTCCCTGGAAGACATCCGAACCGAGTTTGACAGAGAGTTAGACCGAGGATCTCTCAACCCTGGGAAGCAGCTGTGAGTTAACTTCCTCTTCTGGCTACCTCTCTGACTCGGGGGACATTTAGCAAAAGACTGGGCCATAAAGCCAGGTAGCCACAAGCGCTGTCACCCATTGGGGTTTTTTCCCCACACTGGGTGGAACTCAGGACCTCAGCCATGCTAGGCAAATACTCTACCACTGAGCCCCATCTCCACCCTGTAAAATGCATTTATTTTGAAGCAAGAGTCTTACTGAGTTGCCTAGGTTGGTCTTGAACTTACAATCCTCCAGTGTCTACCTCCTGGGCAGCTGAGATAACAGCCCTGCACTACCAGCCTGCTTCAGATGTGCATGATTGGACTATGCTCCTCGCTCCGTCAGATGCACGGTGGCTATGGAGTTCATGCTGTTAAAGGCAAGGTGCCTTAGCCGGTAAAGGAACCTAGTGTGTAAACCTGGCAACTTGTGGTCAAGCTACCATTATTAGTAGTAGCATAATTATAATATGTTTAAAGATCTAGGGATGGGCTATATGGCCAAGTGCACTGACTGCTTTCCAGAGGACCTGGTATAGCAGCCCACAATCATCCATAGCTCCAGTTCCAGGGGATCTGACTCCATTTTTTGACCTCCACAGACACTAAACTCAGCACAGGGTTTCAGGCGAAACCCCCAGAAGTGTAAATTAAATGGCATTCATTTAAGCGATTAAATGGCATTCTTTCTGGGTAATCACCTTACCACTGGGGCTAGGGATGTAACTAAGTCGATAGAGTTTCCTGCCAGGCATGTCCGAGGCTCCATCCCTCGCATGGGTGCAGTGACACATGATACTGTATTCCCATCACCAGGCGATAGGAGAGGGTCAGAAGTTCAAGGCCACCCTGTGCTCTGTAACATGTTCAAGGACAGCCTAGGCTATGTGAGACATACATAAATAGCTTAGGAAGCACCAGACACAGACAAACGTCCTAATCACGCAGTAGCCAGACTCCATGGCCACGTATGAGCAGGTGCCCTCTGTAGATCCTTGAAGGAAGGTCTTGTCTTACTGTCACACAGACTCGGGTGCAGAGGTAACAGAAGCAACATCAGGCAGGCCGTTAGACCCAGCTTGCTTTCTGTCAGCTCGGGGATTCTAGCCTAGACTCCACAGGGCGCTTACCACAGGAGCTGGAGTAGCACCTGAACAGCCAGGCCACAGAGGCTTTCCTGCCAGGGAGCATCCCGCCTGGGCCAGTCAGGAACAGGAACAATAAAGGCTGTGTTTGAAAGCAGCTTGTGCTGTGCTGACAGGCCAGGGCTGGATGCTCTGGGGCCCGGCAGCATCTTTGGCTGCTGGATGACTCTGCCCGGAACACATTGTTTTGCTGTGTCACTGCCAGCTCTGGGAGTGCCAGCTAACCAGCCACTCTCAAGAGGAGGCCTCTGATCTGCCTTGCTTAGGGTTTCCTGCCTGTCCCTGATCAGTCATACTTGGGTCTGAATCTGACTCAACTGTGGTATTAGGCCCTGGGAGCCCTTGGACCAGGTCTTCTGCATGGCCTGGGTTAATTTGTATCCACAAACTCCCCTACAGTGTTTGGTCCCAGAGAGGTGGCTTCAGATATGGAGTCAAACCTCACACCACAGTCACTGTGGGATTGGCCCATCCCTGAATTTGCCCCAAGCACCGGGGCAGGCTGATTGGCCTTCATCTACTCAAAGCCCACCCCTAGGCATTAGGGTGAGGCCAGTGGCAAAAGATAAATTGAGGGGCTGGAGTTGCCCCAGAGTTGGCACAGGGTTTGCCTAGCACACACAGCTCTGAGCTGGAGCCCCAGTGCTGTGTAAGCCAGACCTCACAGCACACACCCATAATCCCGGCCCTCAGGAGGTAGAGACAGGAGAGCCAGAAAATCCCAGTCGTTCATCCTCTGCTCCGTATCAAATTTAAGAGCAGCCTGACTTTGTGGGAATTAGTCTCAAGGAAGGAAGGAAGAAAGGAAGAGAGGGAGGAGGAGGGAGGAGGGAGAGAGAGAGAGAGAGAGAGAGAGAGAGAGAGAGAGAGAAAGGAAAAAAAGAGAAAGAGAGAGAAAGGAAAAAATCCACAAAACCGAAACCCATCCGGCGTAGAGACAAGTCGATCGTATTAGCTCTGAGCCACTTACCAGCTCCAGTTCTCCTGCACCCCCACAGTGAAGATTTAGGGCTCCAGAGCCTAAGGAACTGAGTGCAAACCCAGATCTGCTGCCGATGTTCTTCCCTGAATAAATGAATTGACCTCTGTGAGCCCCAGCTTCCTCAGGGTAGAATGATCTCTAGGTCCCCTGCTCGTGCGAGCCTCTAGGTGGCCATGCACTGAGGTCCTTACCTCCTGACACCTCTCATCTCTGTCTTCTTCACCATCGTCATCTACCCAAGGCTGTGACCCACACTTGTACAGGGGCTGGAGAGACGGCTTAGCAGCTAAGAGTGTACACTGCTTTTGCAGAGGTCCTGAGTTCAGGTCTCAGGACCCACGTCAGGTGGCTTGCAACCAACCGTCCCTCATGGTCACATAGGCTCCAGCACCCAGATACCGCACAAAACATAATTGATAATTTTTAAATATCTGTCTTAGTCAAAAACCAAATGTACAAATATAGTGCCCTTCCCCCCAGGGAATACAGCTTTCCCCATCTTCCAAAAGAGGACATTTTCCCTCTGGTGAGCTAGGAACTTCCTGGCTACCTCTATCCGTTCCCCCTGATGGGGCTATGCTGGATGGATAGGAATGACAGCCCTGTGAAAAGTACACCATGGAGTCATGGAGTCGTGTAGGAGATGATCCTTTGCACTGTCACCCCCATTTAAATCCTAACATCCCCCTACCTCCAGGCACAGCCTTCCCTGCCTGTCTCTGCCCTGCAGTGTCCTCCTGGGTGGCCGCCCTGTCCAGAATCGGCATCCTTGCCCCCCTCCTTGTTGAATCCCAGGAGGGATCTTGCTGACCCGGAGACTGGGAGCTTGAGAGACAGACACAGCGGGGTCCCCTCTGCTCTTCTGCTGTTCCCTCGAATGCTGACGCACCACTGGAGCAGAGAGGGAACACTGACACCCGTGAAATTCGCTCCTGCAGGTTCGAGAAGATGGTGAGCGGCATGTACCTGGGGGAGCTGGTCCGGCTAATCCTGGTGAAGATGGCCAAGGAAGGCCTCTTATTCGAAGGGCGCATTACTCCAGAGCTGCTCACGAGGGGAAAGTTCAACACTAGTGACATGTCCGCCATTGAAAAGTAGGTACCTTCGGGGGCATGGAAGGGAAGGCAGGGGCCTGTTACCTCTTGAGACTAAACAAGGGGAGGGGGTTTCTTATCTCCATGCACCAGGCCTCCTGGGCCCATCTCCCCTGCCCCTCAGATGAACACTCCAGCTGGTCTCCCTGGCCGTACCTTCTGGTCATTAAGAACAACCCAGGGGACTGGAGAGTTGGCCTAGCATGTTCAGTGCCCAGCACACACATGGCAGCTCACAATAATCTGTGTCTATTTCCCGGGAACCAATACTCTCTCCCGGCCGCTGCAGGCACAGGCGTTCATGTGGTGAACAAAACACTCATAGGCATAAAAATAAATAAATGTAAGAAGGAAAGGATTTAGCACAAGGGCTTTATGGATGATTTTCTTGTGCAGTTTCAAAACCAGTCCCCTCTGTCACCCTCACACACCATACACAAATACACACACACACACCATGATACACAGACATCACATGTAAGCACACACACACCACACACACACCATGCTACACAGACATCACATACACAAACACACACACACACACACACCATATACACACACACCATACACACACACATACACACACACACCATACACACACACTATACACACATACACCATACACACACACACACACACACACACACACACACACACCACACACACACACACATACACACACACATACACACACACATACACACACACACCCACACATACACACACTATACACACACACACACAACACAGATATACACACAGACACATACACAGATACACACACACCATACACACACACACACACACACACCATCACACACACACACACACCATACACACATACACACACACACACACATACACACACACACACACACACACACACACACACATACACACACCACACACACACACACACACACACATACACACCACACACACACACCATACACACACACACACCATACACACACATACACCACACACATACACACACAACCATACACACACACACGCACACACACACACACACACTATACACACACACCATACACACACACTATACACACACTATACACACACTATACACACACACTATACACACACCCACACTATACACACACCCACACACCATACACATACACTATACACACACACCATATACACACACATACACACACTATACACACACACACACTATACACACACACACACACACTATACACACACACACACACACACACACACACACACACACACACACACACACACACTTCTGGGTAAGATCTGGGTCCAGGAAGCAGATGACTCCAGTGTTGAGCAAGGGGCTGACCAAACCTGGGCCTGGGTTCTTGGAATTCTCTCTTAGTATCATGGCCGCTCCCAAACCATGTTCTAGGAAGCCTAGAGGTGTCCACTCAATGACTGGAGGGTTTTATGGGAAATAATAATTTATAGTATTCATTATTTAGAACACTAAAGAAGCCTGACCACTGTGATTAACCCATCATTCCCCAAAACTTCTTTTGAACCCAAAACCTCTCCCGGCTTCCACATGTTCTCTGGAAGTGTTTGAGGAACACTTGTTAATAGATACAAAGTCCAGGCAGCATCCTGCCCTCTGCCCTCTGCCCTCTACTGTCCCATAGGATTCTCAGAAGCAACCATCTTGACTCTGAGGGGGGCACAGTGTGGTGCAGTCCAAATGAGCCCGATGCTGTGCATAGCTTCCATTCCACCATGTTCGAGTCCTACTTCAGGAGGAATCACATAGCCACGGAAGGCCATCAAGGACACAAAGACATGAGGCATCTCACTGCTCTGGGCCACTGGTCCCCATATGAGTCACCCCCACAGTGTGTCCTCACTGGTCCTGAGGATTTACATCAGGGCCAGTGGAGCTTCACTAGCTCTGACAGCTCGATGCGCGGCCATCTCTGTGGCTGAAGAGGCTGCTGGGAGAGTGTCTTAGTCAGGGCCTCTACTCCTGCACAAACGTCAGGACCAAGAAGCAAGTTGGGGAGGAGAGGGTTTATTCAGCTTACACTTCCACACTGCTGTTCATCACCAAAGGAAGTCAGGACTGGAATTCAGGCAGGTCAGGAAGCAGGAGCTGATGCAGAGGCCATGGAGGGATGTTACTTACTGGCTTGTTCCCCTGGCTTGCTCAGCTTGCCCTCTTATAGAACCCAGGACCACCAGCCCAGGGACGGCACCACCCACAATGGGCTGGGCCCTCCCCCCTTGATCACTAACTGAGAAAATGCCTTACAGCTGGGTCTCATGGAGGCATTTCCTCAAGGGAGGCTCCTTTCTCTGTGATAACGCCAGCTTGTGTCAAGTTGACACAGAACCAGCCAGTACAGAGGGTAAGAGCTTATTCTCTGCCCAAGCTGTGCGTTGGAGTTTGATATACGGTCATTCTCCTTTAGCCCCAGCCCCGAGATTCCGTGTGTGTGTGTGTGTGTGTGTGTGTGTGTGTGTGTGTGTGTGTGTGTGTGTGTGTGTGTGTGTATGAGAGTGTGTGTGTGTGTGAGTGTAAGAGTGTGTATGTGTGTGAGAATGTGTGTATGTAGGAGTGTCTGTGTGAGAGTTTGTGTGTGTGTGTGTATGAGTGTGTGTGAGAGTGTGTATGTGTGTGAGAATGTGTGTGTGCGTGTGTGCACATGCATGCGCATGCTGTAATTTAACTTTAGAGTCATTGGCAAAGTCAAGAGAGCGCCTGCCTTCTTCATTTTGGCCTGGTTCTACCACTGGGTCTTTGGTTACTGAGAACCATAACTATAATGCAAGGGGGAAAGGACAGAGACAGACAGGCAGACAGGAGAAAGATTGTTTTAAAACCCTGTATAACAGGGTTGGGGATTTAGCTCAGTGGTAGAGCGCTTGCCTAGAAAGCGCAAGGCCCTGGGTTCGGTCCCCAGCTCTGAAAAAAAGAAAACAAACAAACAAACAAACAAAAAAACCCCTGTATAACAACAACAGAACAATGCAGTACCTCTGAATGAAACCAACAGAAGATACACAAGACACATGCAGAAAATTAGAATTTTACAGACGACGTTGGTATATATGTGTAAGCAAGTCGGATGCTCCATGAGGGGAGGGTCCCCTCAGCTATGTTAATTAACCCCCAGGTAAAACAGCTCTTTCTTCAGCTCTCACCACAGGCCACATGCACAGTCTCCCCTTTCGATGGCCTGGGATGACATACCCGGCCTGGTAGCGTTTTCCCACCAGCTAGATATTTCTCATGCAAGAGCACCCACCCCAGGCGTTCCACAGAGCTGCTCCCATGCCAGGCTGGGCAATGGGTTCTGTCTTCCCCACCATTGCCTCCCAGCTCTGATAACCTCTCCACAGCCTGGCGTGAGCCTGAACTCTCTCTCTCTCTCTCTCTCTCTCTCTCTCTCTCTCTCTCTCTCTCTCTCTCTCTCTGTGTCTGTGTTTTTTTGTGTGTTTTTTTTTCCCCCCCCTTCTCTCTCCCTCCCTTTCTCCCCCCCCCCCTCCCTCCCCCTCCCTCTCTGTCCCTCTCCTCTCTCTCCCCTCCTCTCTCCTCTCTCTCTCTTTCTCCCTCTCATTTCTCTCTCTCCCTTCCCCTCCCCCTCTCTTCCTCTCCCCTCCCTCCCCACCTCACTCCTCCCAGGGATAAGGAAGGCATTCAAAATGCCAAGGAAATCTTAACCCGCTTGGGAGTGGAGCCGTCCGATGCTGACTGTGTGTCGGTCCAGCACATCTGCACGATCGTCTCCTTCCGGTCAGCCAACCTGGTGGCCGCCACGCTCGGTGCCATCTTGAACCGCCTGCGGGACAACAAGGGCACACCCAGGCTGCGGACCACGGTTGGCGTGGACGGTTCTCTCTACAAGATGCACCCACAGTGAGTCCACCCCATCTGAGGCCAAAGCCCTTCTCCACAAGGCAGACTGCACGCCCAGGGTATGGTTTGGGAAAATAAGACACGGCCTGGTTCTGGGAAGCAAGGCTAGGAGTTGCTCGTCTGGGACGCCTCGCCCCCAGGTGCCTTCTCACATGTTCACAAAGCTTCTGCAGTCCACTTTGGTCTCTTATCTCCCAAGGTGAGATAGAAGTTTCTCCAGACAGGAACGTGAGGTGTAGTGTGTCTACAAACAGGCTGCGTTATATCCCTTTACTCCACTAGAGCTGGAACTTGGTCATAGGTATTCTGCATTTTTTGTTTTGGTAGTTGTTACTGTTACTGTTATTGTTGTTGTTGTTGTTATTGAGACAGTGATGTAGCCCAGGCTGGCCCAAAATTTGCTGTGTAGCAGAGACTGGCCTTGAACTCCTGACCTTCTGGCCTCTGCCTCCAGGATGCTAGGATTGTAAGCGTGTGCTGTCATGACTGGTGGCATCCGGGTCCTTGTCTCAGAAGCTTCCGATATGAGCCTCAGACACTGCTGTTTCAAATAGGCACGTGTCAGCTCCTGCCATCCGAGAGCCAGAGATCATAAGTGATCTCTACAGACCGGGAGAGGCTTTTCTGCTGAGCTGCCTTCTTGCTTGCTGATGGTGCTGGCCCACCCTGAGCTTGGAAAGTCTCCTGGGCCCTAGAAAATGTGGCTGAAACTTTTGAAATGGCGGAATCTCTGCCCACGGCATTGGTTTGCAAGACCAAGGCTCGTATTTGCAGATTCATAGCCTACCCACTGGGGACGCTTGCACAAATGCAAGGACGTATTTCCCGGAGGCCAATGGGGCTAGCCTTACGCTAGCTGGGAGATGCCAGCCTCCAGGTTTACAATTTTGCTAATTATTTTTTTTGTATTTTAAAGATATTTGAAAGAGAAAATCAATCATTCCTTTCTTTATCCTTTCCTTTTCTTTTTGGTTCCCTTAATAAGCAGAATCTCAGGTCAAGCTGTCCCTGAACCTGTAGGTTTCAAGTAATCCTTCTGTCTCAGCTCTTGAGTAGCTGGGGCCACCGGTCTATGCGACTGCATGCAGCTTTTCCTTTGGAATTCTTGGCTAATTTTTTTTTTTTTTTTTTTTTTTTTTGGACAAGAAAGCCTAAAGGTTTATAGCGTGACATTAAAACTTGTTAGGGCTGAGCATGGAGGTCCATTCCTTTAACCCTGACACTGGGAAGGCAAAGGCAAACTCCTTGTGAGTTTGAGGCCAGCCTGGTATAACTAGTGAGTCCCTTATCTAAAAATAGGCCAGGTCTGTCACCGTAGCTAGTCGTCACTACAGTGGCATATCCATGGTGTGGAGTATCCATGCTGTACAGCATGCTGGGGCGGTGTGGTGGGTTTCCCTGCTCCAAAACTACTTCCGTTTGAACCTTTACCTGCTTTTAATAACTTAGTTCTATTTGACGTGCATTAGTGTTTTGCCTACACAATTGTCTGTTGAATCTCCTGGAAGTGTAGTTACAAGCAATTGCTGGGAATTGAACTCAGGACCTCTGGAAGAGCAGCGAGTGCTCTTAACCACTGAGCCATCTCTCTTGAACCCACACCTTCACATTTTAAAGAGTAACCTTGACCTGGCGTGATGGCTCAGTCGGGAAAGTGAGTGTTACACAAGTTGGAACACGTGATGCGCCTCCCTAAGGACCCAAGACAAGTACAACTGCATGTACCTGTAGTAGCAGGGGGAGGGTAGGGACAGAATTTCCCCGGGGCCCGCTGGCTAGCATGTCTAGCCTGTCAGTGAGCCCTAGATTCAGGAGAGACCCTATCTTTGAAAATAAGGTGGAAGGCAGTTAAGGAAGTTGCCTGAGGTTAACCCCTGACCTCCAGGCCTGTGCTCAGACGTGGGTTCATGTCTGTAGACCTGCTTGTGAGTCCTCGTCCGGGAGCCTGTGCTCGAACACAAAGACTAACTCAGAACAGGTGTTTCCTCATTTCAGCATTACTAGCAACTTGCAGCCATTTACAAGAGTTTCAAAAAGAATAGAAGTCGTTCTTAAGCCATGCCTTGGAGGCAGTGACTGTTGGTATTTTGGGGAAATGGCTTTTCCTGTTTCCTTTGGCCTGCCGCCATCCAGACCGGAGACCACAACCTCTGTCTCAGGCTGGCCTAAGCTTTTCTTCTAGAGAAGGGGGAGAGCCAAGTGAAATAAAAATCAAGAACCAAGAGGGATTCTTGAGCTCTGCCTCTGAGTCAGTGCCTGTGTGGGCTCCTTACTAAACCTGTTCGTTTCCCATCACTCAGCGTGAAGTCCAAGGTCAGTACCGGCTCAAGGTCGCTTGCCACGGAAGCAAGAGCTGGCATTCACCCTTGTTTTTGGATCTGACTCTGAAGTGCTTGCCTTTGGCCCCTGTGGTGCTATAATACAGCCGAGAACAGAAACACCTCCGACCCCCTCTTTGGTCATTTGAAGCAGAGTTTTTTTTTTTAATCGGTTATTTTATTAATTCATATTTCAAATGTTGTCCCCATTCCTGGTCTCCCCTCCCAACCTCCTTCCTGTCCCATCTCCCCTCTGCCCTGAAGCGAAGTCTTGCTATGTAGCTCCAGCCTGCTTAGAACTGACTCTGTAGCCCAGGTTGGTCTGGAGTTAGCAGTCATCCTGTTTCACACAAAGATGGTCTGTGGACCTCAAATTTTTTTGTAGGTAATAAGCATAAAATAACAAGCCCCTCCCTTTTTTGTTGTTATTGTCTTAAGCGGTTTTGGAAATGTTTTTAAGTGTCACGCATTGTTTGTACAGCAGGTACCTAGAGGCTGCATTAGGAAAAATAACAGAGTGGAATTAAAGCGTTCTGACCAGAGGGAGAGTCCCCAGCCGTCCCCAGCCGTCCCCAGCCGTCCCCAGCCGTCCCCAGCCGTCCCCAGCCGTCCCCAGCCGTCCCCAGCCATCCCCAGCCGTCCCCAGCCATCCCCAGCAGGTAGCCTGATCCAGCCGGCCATGCTCACCCACTTCCACTTCCTCCTGCAGGTACTCCCGGCGGTTCCACAAGACCCTGAGGCGCTTGGTGCCTGATTCCGACGTCCGTTTCCTCCTCTCAGAGAGTGGCAGCGGCAAGGGGGCCGCCATGGTGACGGCAGTAGCCTACCGCCTGGCTGAGCAGCACCGGCAGATTGAGGAAACCCTGGCCCACTTCCGCCTCAGCAAGCAGACGCTGATGGAGGTGAAGAAGAGGCTACGGTCAGAGATGGAATTGGGGCTGAGGAAGGAGACCAACAGCAAAGCTACCGTCAAAATGCTGCCTTCTTTTGTCCGGAGCATCCCGGATGGGACTGGTGAGGGCCTGATGGGGCTGCCACACTTCTGTCCCAGGAAGCGGGTCGGGTAGGGATGAGTAGGGGACATATTGGACTCTCCTGAGGATGCTGTTGGATTGGCCATGTCTAATGTTACAAGAGCTGGCATCTCACACAATCCAGTGTGTGTGTGTGTGTGTGTGTGTGTGTGTGTGTGTGTGTATGTGTCTTCCGGGACTTAGAGCACTTCAGTTTTCCTCCCAGGCTAGTGCTCTTTGTAAAACATTGTTGGAACTGCACAATGGGAAGCTGGCATGGCAGTCCATACCTGTGCTCTGAGCGCTCAGGAGGCTCCGGAGTTCAAGGCCACACTCAGCCACATTGTGAGTTCGAGGCCAGCCCAGGCCACATGAGTCCAGCCAACAGAAGAATTCACATGGTCCTCATCTTTTAAGTAGTGTCAGGGTATGCATGAGGGAGATAGACCTGGGGCTTCGCATCCCTGAGCGTTCTACCCCTCACGGAGGCTAGTTCCGTGGCCACACTGGAGAGATTCTTGGGGGCACCCTCAGAAGAATGATTGTGTGGTATAGAAAAATACATCCTCACCTCCATCAGCATCTGCTTGGTGAGGCAGAAGTGGGCCAGGGTGTCCTCAAATTCAGTCGTGTAACTCAACCACGGTCAGCGGGTCAGTGGGTCAGCTGTGTGATTGCTAATCCAGGCCAGGGTCTGCTGATCTCTGTTGGAGGTCAGCTGAGAAGCCAACCTCAGTCTTTATACCCAGCACAGGGTGGCTGGCCATGGGTTTCCCATCCTTGGGTCACTGTGGCTCTACTACTGGATAGAAGCAGAATCTGGAGGCCAAGGCCAGGACTGGCCCAGCTTTGCCTACGCCTCTCCCTCTGGGTCCCAGAATCCAAAAAGAAGAGAAACAGGTTCTTCCATTTTTTCAGTAGCAAGAACCATACACCCAGGTTGAATGGTGGTGGCACACACCTTTAATCCCAGCACTTGAGAGGCAGAGGCAGGCAGATCTCTGAGTTCGAGGTCAGCCTGGTCTACTGTGAGTTCCAGGACATCATGGCTACACAGAGAAAACCCCGTCTTGAAACAAAACAAAACAAAACAAATAACAAAGAACCATACATCCACATTGCAAAGAGGGAAGCCGGGCTGTGGTCATTTTTAGATTTATACGTTGATACAAATTATGCAGTTTTATATGAGAGTCACTAAAATGAAGATATTATCAGGATTTTAAGTAACGGTGAAGTTAACTGTGACAAGTAGAACCCTCCTGGGGCCACCGTTCTGATGCCAGACCAGCTTGTGACTGAGAGTCTAGACCATGCTCTATACCCCAGGGACCATTCACAGCAGTCCCCGTAATGCTGGATGGGGGACTTCTGGGGGTTACTGGCCACCAAGATGCACTCAGCCACCTGAGGCTTTCTCTGTGCCCTTCCTTGTGACAGAACACGGTGACTTCCTGGCCTTGGATCTTGGAGGAACGAATTTCCGGGTTCTGCTGGTAAAGATCCGCAGTGGGAAAAAGAGAACAGTGGAAATGCACAACAAGATCTACTCCATTCCCCTGGAAATCATGCAGGGCACCGGGGATGAGGTGAGGCGGGCACAGCTGGCCAGTGGCACTGGTGGTCATGAGATAACCCATGTCTGCTATGTCATGCTGTAACTTTGGCCCCGTGGCCCTAAAGCATCAGGGCCTTTGAGCCCGTGATACTCCAGTGACTGAGAAGTTCCTGGAGAAAGTGTGCGTGCGTGCGTGTGCGTGCGTGCGTGTGTGTGTGTGTGTGTGTGTGCATGCTGAAAGTGTGAAACCGAAGAGAGCCTGGGTAATCTGTTCCCTTTCTCTTAAAGCTGTTTGACCACATCGTCTCCTGCATCTCCGACTTCCTGGACTACATGGGGATCAAAGGCCCCCGGATGCCTCTGGGCTTCACCTTCTCATTTCCCTGCCATCAGGCGAGCCTGGACTGTGTGAGTCTCTCTTTCCTGTGGACCCGACAGTGTTGGGTTCGGGTGGCTAGGGTTTTTGCCCATCTCAGTGACATCCCAAGATGTCTAGGACAGCCTTACATGCCTCATGGGTCACCCTCTCCAGAGCGTCCTAAGACTCTACTCTTCGGCCATTGCTGAAAGGAGCCGTCTTCATAGATGGTGGTGGCAGCACTCAGGAGTCGGAGGCAGGCTGATCTCAAGTTCCAAGCCAGTCTGGTCTAGGCTGTCTAGGACAGCGAGGGTTACACAGAGAAACCCTGTCTCACAGAAGCCAAAAAAATACAAACAAAAACCGGAGCCATGGCTTTTGAGAACCTTTGGGGCCTCTGGGCACAAAGAATGACCTTCATTATAGGACTTGACACACTTCTTAGTGGCTCACCAGCTCCTCTTTCCTTCCTCCTCAACCCCATCTTCCCCCTACTCCTTTAAGCCCAGGCTGGCTTCCCACTTGCTCTGTGGCCATGGCCTTCTCTTCTGATGCCACTGCATCCACCTCCGAGATGTTGGCATTGCGGGCATGCGAGACCTCACTGGGCTTTTGCCCACACCAGGCGAGCACTCTGCTGACTAGCTACACCCTCAGCCCCTGGCGGCTTTCCTTTTGGCTGCTCGTATGGCAAGATGCTGGATGCCCCTAGGCCCTGCCACAGTGCCCTGTTAGAACAAACCTTTCGTAAATACTTAATCTATGGGACGAAAAGGGTCCCAGATGGGGGCGTGGGTCTCCCCCACCCCCGTAACAAACTAAGGTGTGGGTACAGGGTGGAGGGTTCCTGTTAGATCTCAACCCAGGACAAATCTCGCTCTCTACCTGTGGCTTCTCCCACACTTTTCTCCCTACCCTCTCTACCCTAAATCTCCTGGGGGCTGGACTTCCGTTCTCCCTCCCCCAGCCTGATCCCTATATATCTTGGTTCTTTAGGCTATGCCGGGCTCCTTGTTTTGGCTGGTGACTCCTCTCTTGCTCTCCTCCCTTTCTCCTCTATTGGTCTTGTCTAAGTCGGCCTGCCTGCCGTGTTCAGCCTGGGCTCTTCCCTCTGCTTTCTCCCTTAAGTCTACAATAAAAACCATCTCCACACTTTAGGAGTAGGCATGCCCTCTTCTTTCTTTCTTATTTTCCATCCAGTCACAGTTTCTGTCCTTAGTGGGGCTCCTATGTCCGTGCCGGCGTCAGAGGCACGAACCAGGCACTCTGCCACTGTGTGGGAAGGGCCAGGCGTGGGTGGATATATTGTGTGCAAAGAGGGAGAAGGTGGCACAGAATCCCTGAGGGAGGAGCCAGCCTATCTGAAAATATACAGTTGGCCATGCATGGTACAAGTGGAGACACGGCCAGGGCAGGGCCTGAGGGACGGCTTAAGGCCTGATTGGCAGCACCAGGAGAGCTAAGTAAGGTAATATCAGAAAAATTCCAACCCAAGGAGGTTTACTACAGCCATGAAAACACAGGAATTAAATAATTTCAGACAAGCAACATCAAAAGGAGGGAAGCACACACAGAGAGAGAGAGAGAGAGAGAGAGAGAGAGAGAGAGAGAGAGGAGAGAGAGATGCTCACACATATAGACATGCACAACTCTAAACATTTTTTAAAGGTTGGGACTTATGTTGCCCAGGCTAGGAATCTGTTACACACATTCCTTGTGTAGCCAAGGATAGCCCATAATTTCTAATCTCCTGCCTCTATCTCCCATGGGTTGGAATTATGAATGCCTACTATCATTCCTGATTTGTGCGGTACTGGGGATCAAACACACACACACACACACACACACACACACACACACACACACACACACACACACACACACACACAGAGCACTTTTCCCCAAGAGCGTATAAAGTCTATAAAGTAACAACAGGCTTACTACAATTTTGCATTCCTTTAAACAAGTCCACAACCAACCTTATGTGCCTCCGTTTCTCCATCTGTGAAGTGGGTTTGGAAAGCAGATGTCTGTGGGGATGGTGGGAGAGGACCAGCCACAGGATTCCACTCATGCTTACTTGTACTGAGTGTGATGCTGGCACAGCAGCATCTGGACACACAGCCTCTGTGGTTACTGCCTGGGAGGTGGGGTATCACAGTCTCCTGACCGCAGAGTGGCCTGAAGGTTCCTCACCTAAACTCTCTGGGTGCCTTTCCTCTTTCAGGGAATCTTGATCTCATGGACAAAGGGTTTCAAAGCCACTGACTGTGAGGGCCATGATGTAGCAACCTTACTGAGGGATGCGGTGAAGAGGAGAGAGGTAACTTGATGTTCCTAAGATAATGTCTGCCTTTGGGGAGGGGTGTTACAAAACTGAAACTTGCTTTTTCTGTGAAGAATTGGAATGCCGCAGAAGCATGTGATTTGGAGGTCGTATGCCCGCCCACCACCCACTCCAGTCACTGCCAGCGTTCTAGTGACACTGACACTTGTCCCTTTTGTATCGTTAAGGGATGACATGGGGCTGGTGAGATGGCTCAGCAGCTGCCACCAAGCCTGAGGGCCTGAGTCTGGTTCCTAGGACCCACATGGTGGAGGGAGAGAGTCCTCTCCTGTGGTTTATCCTTTGGCCTGCACACACGTGCTGTGGCATGTGTATGCACACATACTAAACAATGGTGAAGAATGGTCCACTCAGGGAGAGAGAAAATCATGACTCACAGGGACAGAAAGATGGAAAGTTTCTGACAGCGCACACACCCGGGACCCGCCCGCCAGGCTTTTCAGAGTGCAGGCCTCCGACATGGATGGCCCCGTTGGTGGGAATAAGCTTATAGGCAGTGTTGCCACTTAGTGAACACAGTCAGGAGCTCAACCCTGCTTCCCAGAAGCGTGCAGTCCAGAGCCTGGACTAGCAGGGCGTAAGCCAGGGCTAGCTGTCCCTTCCCTACATACGTGTCCCTTTCTTTTCATAGGAATTTGACTTGGATGTGGTGGCTGTGGTCAACGACACCGTGGGCACCATGATGACCTGTGCGTATGAAGAACCCACTTGCGAAATTGGACTCATCGTGGGTAAGTGCCGTCAAAGGGTCTCTTCTCTAGGAAGGGGACACTGGCGTTTACTCTTTTTTAGAAACCCAGCAGCTCAGTCCTTAGTGGGGAAATGGTTGATCCGTGGGTACCACTTTTACCCCCTCTAGCACTCTGTATGGAGGCAAGCTGCACCCCATGATGGCTGCACATCCATTAGGATTGGACCGTCCGTCAGTGAGCTCTCCAGGAACGAGGCACAAAAAAGCTCATGTGTTCTGGGTAGATGGAGTGGGGTGGCTGAAACCAGACCATGTGCAGACTCAAGGGCTAAAAAGGAAGTAGAGACCATCTCCACTCCTGACCATGTTGTAGCTGGGAAGGGCCAGTCTGCTCTGGGGCACCATTCATGGTCTGTGGCCACCGTCTAAGTGACCCCAGCCCTGTAGGTTGTTTTCTTGTGTTCCAAACATATTAGAGGTCTAGACCTCAAGAGGATTAAACCCTGTGTATGTGTGTGTGTGTGTGTGTGTGTGTGTGTGTGTGTGTGTGTGTGTGTGTGTGTGTGCGCGCACGCGCACGCGGGCACACATGCGCTCATGTGATGTATGTACAGTGTGCGTGCAGGAGTGCATGTGCCACACAGTGCCTCTGGAGGTCCAAGAACCACCTTGGATATTGGTCCTCACTGCCACCTGCTGATATAATAAAATAACCTAACAGAAAAAACCTAGGGGAAAAAGGATTTATTTTAGCCCTCAACTCCAGGTTACAAATAGGCAAGAACCTGAAACAACTAGTCATATTGTAGCCATAGTCAAGAGTAGAAAGAAATGAATGTACAGACTCACTTGTTTGTGCTCAGCTTGATTTTCCCCCTTATCCCGGTCAGGACCATCTCCTAGGGGATGGTGCTGCCCACAGTGGGCTAGGATTTCAACTAACATAAGATTCTCCTTCTACCCAATGCAGACAGCCCCTCCTCTTCCCAGGTGATTCTAGGCAGTGTCAAGTTGACAGTTAAAGTTAACCATTGCACTCCCTAAACACTTTCTCAGTCACTTCTTGGACACCTTGAGATCATTTTTTAGCGTCTGAAGGTTGGGATGGGCCTCACGCAGGCTGCATGGGGGAAGCTTTTCTATGTGTTCTGAAGCCACTTGTAACCACCGCTGAAACAGAAAATCAGGAAGCACAGCCCGATTAAAGGAATTCAGCTCCTGCCCCTGAGATTTCATTCCTTTCTTCCTTTTGGCAAAGCGGGCTCCACCCTGCCCCGCCCCGCCCTGCCTTTTGCCCATGAAAAGCTTAGGCGGGGTTTAGGTGAGACCTGCAGACCCAGCATGACTGGGCATATTCCCATTGAGGCCGGCCTCACCTTCCTTGCTCCAGAGAGGAGCTGCTGCCAGGATTCAGCCAGCTTTCCCTTGCCTCTGTCAACCGACCTCTTGGTTCAGAATTCTCATGGCCAGGGAATACAGTTTGCGTATTTCGGCTTTCTTTGCATCTCTGTTTCCCCTGGCTCCTTTTTTTTTCCCCCTCCTCTTTTGTACTTTGGGTAGAAGGGAACCGAACAACCAGAAAGAATCCAGCAGTGGTAAGGGTAGGATGGGGAGCCTTACCCTTGAATTGAGGGAAAGCTTGCTCAGCTCACGCCTGCAAGCTTTATGGCGAGTGCAGTTGATAGGAAGCAACATTTCTCTACAGACCCCCTTGAGTCATGGAGTGCTAATGGGAACGTGGCCGCTCCGGGGTATGGCTGCAGAGAAGGCCTTTATTGTAGGGATGAGGGAGAGTTCAGCCAGAGGCATCTGGAAGAGGCCAGACTGAACAGGGCTAGCAGAATAGAGACTGGGCCAGGAGAGGTGGAGGGGGGTCAGGGGAGAGCAGGAGAGGGAGAGAGGCCGAGGGAGGGAGGGAGGGAGGGATGGAGTAGTGGTGGGGAGAAGAACACTCAATGGACGAGATGGCTGAGTTATATAAGAGAAAAGCTGGGGGAGTTATGGTTAGGGGGCGGGGAGAGAAGTGTGGGAGGAGCCACAGGTACTGGGTGAGACTTGTCCTGGGTTCTTTGAGACTTAGCAAAGATCTTCATAAATACAGGCTTCAGGGCAAGAGTTTTCAGTCTCCGAAGTAAGAGAAGTCCAGGGACCACAAGCCAGAGGTCATGGTATTAAAACTACTGTACAGCAGGCTAGCATCGGGGGTCTCAGTGGACTGAGGGCAGGCTAGCAGCGGGGGTCTCAGTGGACTGAGGGCAGGCTAGCAGCGGGGGTCTCAGTGGCTAAAGGCGCCTGTTGCCAAGCCTCATAGCCTGAGCCCAATCCCCAGGTTCACGCCGCAGTAGAGCGAAAGAACTGAACTCTCCTGCAAGGTGAATTCTGATTCCATATCCGCGCAGGCTTATACATGTGTGTACACTCACAGTTTCAAAATAAGTAACTAAAAAATAGTGAAAATAATGTGCCTCCCATTTCGGGTCCATAGCCCCTTGTAGGCTAAAACTGCACCAACTTGTGCTCCTTCCCAGTCTTGGGGGATACTGAGTAAGATACACTGTAGGGAGGTCAAACGCGGACACCAGAGGCTTCCCGGAAACCACACACCCACCCAGAGGAACTCTTCTTGTCTTAGGAGCAGCAGATACTCTATGGTGTCTGTGCGCTGTTTGGTTTTATGTTTTGTGTCAATTTGACCCAAGCCAGAGGCATCAGAGGACTGAACCTCAACTGAGGAGATGCCTCTGTAAGATGAGGCTGTAGGCAAGCCTGTGAGGTATTCTCCTAAGTAGTGATTGATGGGGGAGCGTCCAGCCTGTGGTAGGTGAGGCCGTCCCTGGGCTGGTGGTCCTGGGTTCTATAAGAAAGCAGGCTGAGCAAGCCATGGGGAGCAAGCCAGTAAGCAGCACCCACTCCTCCATGGCCTCTGCGTCAGATCCTGCCTCCAGGTTCCTGTCCCGCTTTGAGTTCCTGTCCTGACTTCCTTTGGTGATGAGCAGTGATATTTAAGCGTAAGCCAAGTAAACCCTTTCCTCCCCACGTTGTTTTGGCGGTGGTGTTTCAGCACAGCAATGGTAACCGTAACTAGATAGTCTGTGGTACCAGCAAGGCAAGGAGCTGTTGCTTAGAAAGGTGGGATGTGGCCCCGCACTCAGATGCTCGCTGACTAGATGTAGTCACCACGAGTGTACAGGCAAGGTACGAAAGTAGACCGTCCTCTGGTTACTGTGTGTCCCTATCTGTGTGTGTGTGTGTGTGTGTGTGTGTGTAAGCACGCACAATACCTCCTGTGTTGTAAGAGCATATACCAACATAAATGCAGCACTGTCTGAACCGGCTGACAGGTTAGACTTTAGGCAAAATGTAAATTAATCAAAGTTGGGCCTAATGGGACGGCCCCACCCACCACAGGCTGGACCCTCCCCCATCAATCATTACTTGAGGATTGCCATAAGTTCAAGGCCAGCCTAGTCAACATAGTAAGTGCCTGGCCAGCTAGGGTTACATAGAAAGACCATGGGTTTTGTTTGTTCCTTTGTTTGTTTCAAAGATGATCACTCCATCCCTCTTTATAGTTTACCTCAGACTTGCCATTTAAGTTTCCCTAGAAGCAATGAGAAGACAAAATGTTTTGTTGATTTTCAAGAAATATACCCAGCTGGATCGTAGTAGCCCATGCCTTAATCCCAGCACCTGGGAGGCAGAGGCGGGTGGATCTCTATGAGTTCCAGTCCAGCCTGGTCTACAGATCACGTTCCAGGACAGCCAAGGCTAAACAAACAAAAATAAACAACAACAACAAAAACCATCCAAAACTATAGGGCTGGAGAGATGGCTTAGTGGTTGTGAGCATTGGCTGCTCTTCCAGAGGTCCTGAGTTCAATTCCCAGCAACCACATGGCAGCTCACAACTGTAACTAAAATTCCAGGGAATTTGAAACCGCTTACCCAGACGTAGTGCAATCACCAAATGTACATTTGAGAGAGAGAGGGGAGAGGAGAGAGAGAGAGAGAGAGAGAGAGAGAGAGAGAGAGAGAGAAAGAAATATATGTTGAGTAATGGTGGTGCACACCTTTAATCCCGGCGCTCCAGAGGCAGCGGGCAGCGGCAGCAGATCTCTGAGTTTGAGGCCAGCCTGGTCTACAGAAGGAGTTCCAGTACAGCTAAAACTACATAGAGAAACCCTGTCTCAAAAACCAAGCATATATACATATACACACACATATATGTATGTATGTATGTATATACCTCACACATATACACACTGGGGCTGGGGATGTAGTTCAGTTGATAGAATGCAGTCCCTTCCTGCCAGGGGTCAAGGCCTGCCAAGGGTCAAGGATCATTGTGTAAGGGGTGGGGGGAGGCGGGGCGGGAGATTATAAGAGCCAGGGGTGGTCTAGAAAAAGCCTTTTGCACATATGACAGGGCAGTTGCACACATGAAATCGGAGGCTCCGACTGCAGGCAGATCCTGTGCAAGATCAAGGAGGACAAATCCCAGAATAGATCAGGGGAGGGTCACGATCCCAGCATAGATCAGGAGAGGGTTACGATCCCAGCATAGATCAAGGAGGACAAATCCCACCATAGATCAGAGAGGGTCACGATCCCAGCATAGATCAGGGAGGGTCATGATCCCAGCCCTAGCTGAGGAGTTAGAAGCCCCTGACAGCTGCTGGGGGAAAGAGAGTCAGTTTTTCTGTTCTCTTTGGAGATGGGGACCCCGAGAACCTCCCTGTGCCCCAGACCAGGCCCTAACCCACACGCAGGCAGCATTAGTTGTGCTCAGTGGGTATTTTTAGAGGGAGTCACATAGACTTGAGTGGGGAAAAATGGTAGAGGATAGGGGAAGGGCTGGAGGGGAGGGGGTATATTTAATCCAAATCTGTGTGCCTATGACAATTTAAAAATCGTAATCAACCCTTGCCCTGCATCAGAGCTCTGGGTGTGAAGTGTCTGGTGTGAAGTCCCCTCTCCTGTCATGTGAAGGCCCGGTGTGAAACACCCCCCACCCCACCCCCACGCCAGCCCCACCCCCACGCCAGCCCCATCACTGTCCTCTTCCCTGGTGTTTTAGGGACGGGCACCAATGCCTGCTACATGGAGGAGATGAAGAATGTGGAGATGGTGGAGGGGAACCAGGGCCAGATGTGCATCAACATGGAGTGGGGCGCCTTTGGTGACAATGGGTGTCTGGATGACATCAGAACAGACTTTGACAAAGTGGTGGACCAATATTCTCTAAACTCTGGGAAACAAAGGTAATCAGCCCGCTGGGCGCCCCTGTGGAGGTTGACTGCATCCTAAGCGGCAGGAAGGAGGGACTCTGCACAGGGGCTTGGAAGTCCACCCCTCTGGTGTAATCGGGTTTTCCATTTCTGGAAGTGACTGACACAGTGGACACGCAGCCTCGTTTGCCCTTCAGGGTCTGAAAGAGTTTAGCCAAGCCTTCCTTCCATCCATGGGTGAGGTAGACTCCCTTCTCACGTCAAGATCCTGCGCCCCCTTGTGGCTCCTCAAAGTTTTGCAACTCAGGTCACAGATTGGTTCTGAAATGGCAGTGTCCACTTACAAATGAGGTGCCTGCCCCGGTCTCCCAAGAACGAGGTTCTTGTTCACTGATGTAGCCAGGATGAGATGGTCCAGGTTATGTCCTTTGGAAAATAAATCGGCTTCAGTTTAATCCTGAATGTGTTGCGGCTCTCCCGGCTTGCCCCACGCTGTGCTCAACCAGAATTCTGTTAATGACAAAACCATCAAAAACCAACCAACCAACCAAAACCATCAAAAAATGAATATAAAAACCAAAGAGCCTTCTCTCTCTATCCATGTAAGACTCCGCTGAGACTGTTACTTAGTCTGGAACTGCTGAGGGCCTACTGTGCTGGGCTGTGACGTCTCAGCGAGACACCCACTCCCTGTCTTCTCAGGACCGGGAGTCACTGTGGTGGTGGTGGTGGTGGTGGTGGTGGTGGTGGTGGTGGTGGTGGTGGTGGTGGTGGTGGTGGTGGTGGTGGTGGTGGTGGTGGTGGTGGTGGTGGTGGTGGTGAGAGGGAGGGAGCCTGTGTGCGCTCTGTAAAAGGGTGAGGTGTGAGAGGCTGGAACAGGAAGAGTACCAGGCTGCAGTGGCCCTCTCTTGGGTGTGGCCTGTGGCTAAGAGCAGAGTAGAAAGGGCCAGACAAAGACAAGGAAGGAGGCCACCTAACACAGCTCTGTGGCTGCTGGAGGCATCAGTGTGGGGAGGGAGAAGGGCTTCTTAGGTCCCCGTCAGCCCTGTCATCGAGGCACAGGACAGGCATGTGACTGAGATCACACCCTCAATGGGGCTGTCATGGGCCCGGGAGTGACTGTGGGCCCGAAGGCGAGTGGTCCTCCTGCTTATCACCCTCCCTTCCTCTCGACTCAGGTTTGAGAAAATGATCAGTGGGATGTACCTGGGTGAGATCGTCCGTAACATCCTGATCGACTTCACCAAGAAAGGCTTCCTCTTCCGGGGACAGATCTCTGAGCCACTCAAGACCCGAGGCATCTTTGAGACCAAGTTTCTCTCTCAGATTGAGAGGTGAGTAGGGAGCGGTTTTGAGCGTCATTTTGCTTTCGGCGAACTCTAAACGTGAGTTTACAGGACTTCCCTTAGCATAGCAATCTTGAGGTTCATCCACATTGGTCCCTCCCTTTTAGGGCATCCATTGGGTGCCCCTATCGAATTTCGTTTTCCTGCTTCTGCTAGCGTCTGGCAGCTTGAGTGGTTTCCACTGTTTGGTCCCTGCTATGTCTTGTCTCATGCATATATTCACAAGTGGACTGGCTGGTCCCTATGGAAATTCCCTTTTCAATTTCCTGAGGAACCACCATATTGATTTCCAAAACGGGCCCCTCTATTTGTCATCATTCCCAGCATCCTCACATACGCTGCCACTTTCTGACAGCCTAATAGACAGACAGACAGAAAGACAGAACAAACTAGAGCTCCTTAGGTTCTGTAAAGTTTTAAAGATTGGCATTTGGGGGAGGGAGGCAAATAGTACAATGAGGAAAACATTTACTTCATGCCAATGGCAGAAGCATGGTGGGGGGTGGGGAGCAGATCCCAACAGTTCTGACCCCATGGACCTCCCTGCCTGACTGTGCTTCCAGGAGTGCCTCAGTTCCCCAGGTCCTCATTTCCTCCTCTTTAAGACGGGGATGATGAAAGCTTAGTGTAGGAGTTCTGGCCAGAGGGTCAGGAGTTGTAGGCCCAACTCTTCTACCTAGTGAATTTGGGGCTAGCCTCAGCTATTTGAGGCCTTGTCTCAAATGCAGACCAAGGTAGTGATTGCATACATGCAGTGCATATACAATGCATAGCCTTGAGAAAGGCTAGCCAGTCTCATCTCAGCTCTTTCAGTTTACTGGGAGAAGGGAAACCCCTGGGGTACACTAGGTTGTTCACATGACCCTTTAGCAAGGGAACAAAGGTCATCGTGGCTGACACAGAATGCAAGGTAAGCCGAGGTGTGAAAACGAATGGCATTAAAGATTACTCTGTGTGAGAGTGCGTGTGTGTGTGTGTGTGTGTGTGTGTCTGTGTGTGTGTGTGTGTGTGTCTCTACGCATGTGCTGTGCCACAGTGCATACTTGTCAGAGGACTCCTCTCACCTGGCAGAGAGGGGGCCGCTCCATGGTTTCAGGCTAGCCTCTGCTCTTGTGTGGGGATGCTTTGGGCATCAGATTTAGTTCATTGGGCTTTCATAACCAATGCTGTCCCCACTGAGCCACTTCCCAGCCCTGCTGTCATCCTTAGGAATATTACAGTTTCAAAGTGATCCTTTCTACATGGGCAGTGTGGGAAGGTGGGAACTGGTTGAGTCTCTAGGTCACCTTGGGCAACCCTCTCTCTCAAACAGAAGAGGAGGAGGGAGAGAAAAAGAATGTAATATTGTTTCCTGGGGTCACTAGGATTAGAGAGAGTTTTAATTTATTCAACTTTAATTTCTGTAGTCAAGCATGTGGTACTTCTGGACTCATTAAAAAGTTTAAAGCAAGCTGGGTAGGTAGCACTGGCACAGGCCTTTAATCTCAGCACCCTGGAGGCAGAAGCAGGCAGATCACTGAGACCTGAGGCCAGCCTGGTCTATGGAGTAAGTTCCAGGACAGCCAGGGCTACACAGAGGAACCCTGTCAACAACAACAAAACCCAGAACAGCAGCCCTCAATCTTCCTAACACTGCGACCCTTTAATACAGTTCCTCATGCTGTAGTGACCCCAACCATAAACTTATTTCCGTTGCTCCTTCGTAACTGTAATTTTGCTCCTGCTATGAATCATAATATAAACCTGTGTTTTCTGATGGTCTTAAGTGACTCCCGTGGAAGGGTCATTAGACCTCCAAGGAGTCACGACCCACGGGTTTAAGAATCACTGGTTTAAAGTGATGTGCCGAAGAGATTAGTGCTCATTGGCTGAGAGCAGGTCCAGCTCTTGCAGAGAACCTGAGTTTGGTTCCCAGCCCTCAATTCAGGCTGCTTAGAGCTACCTGTGACTCCAGCTCCAGGGGCTCGGACGCCTCTGGCTGTCGCAGGAACGTGTAACTCCAGCACAGACACACACAGTTATCAGCCAAAGGTGGGAGAGATGGCTCTCACCTCTTCTGATGGTCCACAGTGTGATTTTCAGCACGCACAATCAAGCACGTCATAGCTTCCTGTAGCTCCAGATCCAGGGGATCTGACGCCCTCTTCTGGCCTGTTTGGGCACCCATGGCATATACATAGACACACTACAAGTGTGTGTGTGTGTGTGTGTGTGTGTGTGTGTTCTTTTAATTTAAAAATCTATTCAGAAGGGGAATAACCCCCTAAGACACCATTCACAGACAAGGAGAATGCTTCGGGCCCGTCCTTTGCTCCAAAGCTTCCGTGGGCCAGCTCCATCCAGCTCACTGGCTTTTGTCCTCCGCAGTGACCGGTTAGCGCTGCTCCAGGTGCGGGCCATCCTTCAGCAGCTGGGTCTGAACAGCACGTGTGATGACAGTATCCTGGTCAAGACCGTGTGTGGGGTGGTGTCCAAGCGGGCAGCTCAGCTGTGTGGTGCCGGCATGGCCGCCGTGGTGGAAAAGATCAGAGAGAACAGAGGCCTAGACCATCTGAATGTAACTGTGGGAGTGGATGGGACGCTCTACAAACTTCATCCACAGTGAGTATGGCTTCCTCCTGGCTGGGGAGTCTGATGGTTACAGGGTGTCGACATGATTCCTCACGGAGGGAGGGACAGGAGCCTGAGGCCCTGAGTAGCCGTAGTATTTGAAGGGACTTTGGGGAGACAGAGAAGGGCTTCAACTGAGCCAGCTCACACAGGCAGAGGGTAGGACTCCCCCTGCTTCCTTTTGGCCCTCTGAGGTGTATATGCAGTTGTGTAACATGTGTGCACATTGGCCAGCTGTGCTTGGTAAAAGGAAATTCAGAACCAGGGAAGTGAGCTGTTGTCCTGTAGAATGGGAGCAGTGTAGGCCCGGGCTGTGGTGAGGAGGAACCTTATCAGAGTTGTAAACCCTGTACTTGAACCCATCATATGTTCCAAAGCTGGGGCCATAGGGACAGTGACCATGCCTGAACAGAAGCCCCGTGTATTAGCATTCTACAGAGGAAGGGAACCAACAGAATGAATCTATATTAAAAGTACATCCGTCTGTCCAGCTAATCCCACAATGGCTGCCTCTCAACATAAAGTATCTGAAAGTTGTTCAGTCCAGGGGGCTGGACATCTCAGCTGGTCTTCAGTCTGCATTGGAATCCCGAAGTCGTCAAACCGGATACCAGTGAAGGGATGCCTCAGCAACAGGGTGGATGAGGGGTAGGGGACAGGCAAAAAGCAAAAGCTTCCTTCCACGTCTTTCTCTGTGTGCTGTCACCAGAAGACGTGGCTCAGATTTAGGGGGAATCTTCCCCACCCTCTCAAATCATCCGGGCAAGAAAAAATCCTGCATAGGTGTGCCCGATGCTTGGGATTGAGTTCATCGCAGATGTAGTCAAGTTGGCAACCAAAATTAGCAATCACGCCCCCTTAGCAATAAAAAGAACACAGTTAGTTACCGGAGACCATCTCAGCCAAACCGGGCCACAGGCTGACCCCGTGCCCTGGAGCCATCACTCAGAAACTGTGCCCATTAGGGTGGCTCAGTGGAGAGAGTGCTTGCCTCTCCTTATGAAGCTCTGGATTCTCCCCACAGCACAACATAAGCCAGGCATCTGAGGGAGTTTGAAGCTGCTCTGGACTGCCATTCTTCATAGATTCCAGCTCCTGACTGGACCAGAATTTACGTGTATCGAGTGTCATCTATCAGTCCTAGCCACGTTATGATAGAATTTTTATACAACTTTTTGTTGTGTCTTTTTTGAGGCAGGGCCCTGTAGCTCAGGCTAGCCTCCAACTTAATATGTAGCTGAGGGGGTCACCCTTGAATTTATAGATCTTCCTTACCTCCACCTCCTCCGTGATGAGACTCAGATTCAAGGGCTTGGGCCTCCTGAGAGCTTAGGCAGGCACTCTGCCGTCTGAGGTGTCACTGAGCCAGCTGGGTTTACAGCCCCTTCTCACCCCTTTCTCTAGCACATCTTTCTAATTTCAGTCAACCCCAGTTCTCGAGCCTCATCGTCTACTGACCTCCCCTCCCCCATCGTTCGCCTTTTCAGCTTCTCCAGAATCATGCACCAAACTGTGAAGGAACTGTCACCAAAGTGTACCGTGTCCTTCCTCCTGTCTGAAGACGGCAGCGGCAAGGGGGCCGCCCTTATCACAGCTGTGGGCGTGCGGCTCAGAGGAGACCTTTCGGTCGCCTAAGAGCCAGGATCCTCCCAGCCCCCAGCCCGCCACCCTTCCAGCACTCCTCTCTAGAACCGACGACCACACCCCCGTGTTCCACCCAGCAAGCCCCGCTGGGAGACCCAGCGCCAGCGCCCACTCCGCCGCAGAGGGAGGAAGGGGACCGCAGTAACGGAGCACCACGTAGAATACCACCCAGAGCGCGTGTGCTGTTGATCTGATCTCTCGCCTGGACCCCTAATCCCCGCCCTGCCACTCTGCATGATTCAAGTTCGACCTGGCCATGCATTGCCCATGCGTGAACGTAGCGGCACCCGCGTGCGTCTACTGCAGATGTCCAGCTAGGAAAGAGTCCCCTCTCTTGGACAGTCTTCTGGGCCCTTCCAAGCCCATCCGTGGAGTCGCCTCTCCTCCCCCCTCCCCCGTGTGAAGTGTGTTATCACCAGCAGACACTGCCGGACTCCTGCCCACAGGGGCGTGGCCTGAAGGGCGAGTGTGGACATGGCACTGCTGTTCGTTCCCTTCCCCTCCCAGCACCCGCCGCAGCCTGCCATCCCGTCTGGATGTATCGATGCCACTGAATTGTGAATTGTGTGTCCGTCCGTGGAGCCAGTCCTAGCCACATTATTGACAGTCTTGCATTTTGTTTTGTCTCGTGGTGGTGGGGGTGGAGGTGGTAGGGGTGCGCTAAGGTGGGCAGTCCTGTGGGAGAACATCTTGCTAGAAGGAACCAACCCACAAAACAACACCATCACTGGAATTTCCCATCGCTTTAGTGAGCCATTGTTGTACGTCTAGTAAACTTTGTACTGATTCAAGAGTCTGAGTGGTGTTTGCTTGGGGTGGGGGTGGGGGGGCTTAGCATATGGTGACAGCCAGACTAGAGGCTTTATGGACTCATGGGTTAGGGAGAAAGCTTAAAAGCGTCCCAGGTGTGTCTGTAATCCCAACACTTGGGAAACAGAGGAATGAGTTCAAGACCCTCCTTGGCTAAATAGTTTCAGGCAGGCCTATCCCAAATGAAATGAAGCAATAAAAATAAGTCTCCAGCCCCCAGAGTTGGTTCAGACAAGGGCTTCTCTACTTCAAAATGTCACACAAGTAGCCTTTGGCCTGATATCCCAGCACCTGCCTTGTGCTTGCATCCTAAGCCCCAACCTCAAGGCTGGAAATGATCATTCTCTTTACTTGTTGGTGAGCAGTGAACTTGACGACCTGGGGCTGGCTGGCTTAGTGAGAAAGCAATACAGGCTTTCGTAACCAGGGTGTTGGGTGTCCAGGGGTTTTCAAGGTCTGCCTTGGGTATTCTGTAGAGCTTCTGGGGCCTCTCCCTTCTCCCTATTGGTCCTTTTTAGATAGCCACCCTCATGCCTTCCCCTGGCAATGTTTTCTGGAACTAGAAGCTGCCATTTCAGGGAACCTGCCTTCCCTTTCCTGCCTACCTATGTTCCTCTAAGGCCCTTCATGGCCCTCCTGCTCAGAGATTGACAGATGCTGCGAGGGGGCAGCTTAGGGGGAAATGGACTCTGTGTGTGGGTGTGTGACAGACAGACAGGAAGGCAGGCAGACAGACAGACAGAATACTCCCAGGAGGCAGGCGCCAGTACAGGGGGTGCTGCAGTAAAATTACAAGAGATGTGGCCATCTGCAGGACCGAAGAAGTAAAGAGAATCAGAGGCCATTACAGTAAGGTGAGTGTAGGCCAGCCTGGAGTGACCATTCCACTTGGTGGCAATCAGCTGATCAAAAGCTCTAGTTGCCAATAGGAAAACAGAACTAGTCAGTTGTGCAAAGCCGGGAATCTATATTCTTTGGAAGCCCACAACCCTGAGGAAGACCCTCAGTTACCTTTTGGGATGGTTTGAATATGCTTGGCCCAGGGAGTGGCACTATTATGAGGTGTGACTTTGTTGGAGTAGGTGTGTCACTGTGGGTGTGCGCTTTAAGACCCTCCTCCTTGCTGCCTGGAAGCCAGCATTCTGCTAGCAGCCTTCAGATGATGATGTAGAACTCAGTTCCTCCTGCACCAGGCCTGCCTGGATGCTGCCCTGCTCCCACCTTGATAATAATGGACTGAACCTCCGAACCTGTAAGCCAGCCCCAATTAAATGTTGCCCTTATAAGAGTGGCCTTGGTCATGGTGTCTGCTCACAGTAGTAAGACCCTAGCTAAGATGCCTTTTTTTTTTTTAAGATTTATTCATTTATTATATATAAGTATACTGTAGCTGTCTTCAGATACACCAGAAGAGGGCATCGGATCTCTTTACAGATGGTTGTGAGCCACCATGTGGTTGCTGGGGATTGAACTCAGTACCTCTGGAAGAGCAGTCGGGTGCTCTTAACCACTGAGCCATCTCTCCAGCCCCTTAGACGCCTTTCTAGCTCTGCCCTTCTTAGGGCATTCAAGAAGTTCTCTGCCTTTCCACAGAGATAGCATGCCCTCAAGGTACCCTTCAGGATGCCCCATCCTTGGGGAACGCTCATTACCAGGTAGGCATGTTGTGTTCTCTTTCCTTTCCTGTCCTGGTCAAGTTTGCAACACATGAGGCATCAGTCTAGAACAACTGGTCTAGGATCTCGCTTGGCCCAGCCAACAAATTCTGTAAAAGTACTTCTGTTTCTTTTAAACACAGAATCTCATTATGTAGCTCTGGCTGTCCTAGAATCCATGATGTAGACCAGGCTGGCCTCGAACTCACAGACCTGCCTCTGCCTTCCAAGTGCTGGGATTAAAGGAATAACTCTACCATGACCGGCTTCTGCAATTCTCTGAATGTTTGGGACTGTGTCGGAACATCAAGGGCTCTGGTATTGCATCAACATATGTTCTGACAGCCTTCTCTAGTCTCTGGAGAAAGGCAATAGATTCATTTTCTCCCTGGTAAATGGCCATAAGATTTGGTCTTGGCTTTCCCAAAATCCCCACAAGTACAGTAAAGTGTTTTTTCTCTCAGTTACCTATGGTGTCCGTGACATCCCTAATGGACCAACCTGGGCTCCTGAGCCTGTGAGTCTTGGCCTGGGCCATGTGGGAGTCAGGACCAATGGCTACTGCCTTTTCCACTGCCCTCTTTTTCCACTGAGATCAAGGTCTGATCTAAGACAAGTATACCATCCTTCTGGGCCATGTAGTAAAGACTGTTTAAAAATGGTCTACATCATTTCTAAACCTGTGGGTAAAGACTCCTTTGGCAAATCTCTATCCCCCAAAATATTTGCATTGCAATTCACATAACAGTAGCAAAATTACAGTTACGAAGTAGCAATGAAGAGTTTATAGTTGGGAATCAGCACATGAGGAACTGTTGCATTAGGAAGGTTGAGATCCACTGGTTTAGACATGCCTTTGGGCCTGTTCATTTTGGTCAGGATTTGTAGCAAAACCACCTTAATTCTGGCTCCATTTTTTTTCTTTTGTTTCAGACAGGATCTCACTGTGTCGATCTGTCTGGCTTGAAACCCACTCTATAGAACAGGCTGACCTTGAACTCACAGAGATCCACCTGACTCTGCCTCCCAAGTGCTGGAACTAAAAGTATTGCCTCACCTGGCTCTCCCTAATTTCTTTTTAATTATCTTTAAGATCTGCTAATGAACAAGCTCTGTGAACCTATATGGGTCCTAAATCTCCCACCATCTGCAAGGGAAATATCTGTAGGGCCCCTGGGTCTCCAGGATATGTTGACCAGGTTTCTCGGGGGATGGGGGGAGGTCAAAGCGGAATCCCAGACAGTCAAAGAAACAGGATCTAGCTGACAATTGTGGATCAACTCTGAGTGGTCTCAAAGCTATAAGAAGAGTTGAACATAAGAAACTTAGATCATTCTCTTCTGCAGAGCTGAAAACAGTATTATGAACTGCCTTTAATCCCAGGGCAGCTGGATCTCTTTGAGTTCGAGGCCAGCCTGGTCTACATAGAGAGTTCTGGAACAGCCAGAGCTATTTAATTATCTGTCTCACTGCATAGACAAACAAACAACGCCCCCCCCCAATAAAACAGTATTATAATTAAAGTCGTCTGAGGTGGCCATCTTTTAATCACCCAAGGAATAGTAGGCCATCACCCAAGGGACATTACTTCCTGATGAAATCAGGGTTTTTGAGAGTCTGAGGGTCTAAGTCTGCCCTGTGTTTGGGAAGGCAGCCCAGGAGCAATTTTGGAGGAATCATGGAGTCAGTTAGTCTCGTCTGCAATGAGATCGAGTCAGAGCGAAGTCTTGGGTCATTAGATTTGCCCTTCCCCCACCTTCATCCCTTTGTCCACCATGAGTAAGCGTGGGCTGTTGGCAGACAGCAGCTAACGCTGTCGAGTCCAGCCAGGGGAGCAGCCAGGCTCAGAAGCGGGGTCCCGAACCTGTTCATGGCTCAGGGCTCTGCCTTCTTGTTTCCTCCTTGAGCGTTCCAAGACATTCGATGTCACCAGTCCTCAAAAGCACTTGATGTTGCCCCAAGAGCCACTTTCCAGGCTCCAAGAGGCACCAGAAGCTCCGTGGATCCCTGAGCAGGTGGCCCTGCCAAAGCCTTGCATGACCCTGGGACCTACTGTCATTCACTCAAGCTCGCACAGCTGGAGACAAGAAGCAGAAAGAACTAGATGGGCTCACGGTTTAGTCACCCGTGAGCTCAGAAGAAGCACTGGCGCCAGGATGTATCTTCCTCAGTCTGGGATCCACCCTCCCGCTAACGGGGAAATTCGTGTCATTTGCAGAGACCCCAGAGAAACCATGAGAATTCCACACTTTCTAACTCCAAGATGGCTCGGTCACATTAAGGGCTCTTACAGAATCTCGGCTTTCCTCTGGCCCTTCATGAGTCAGGCCGTGCCAGCCTAGCCCGCTATGAGCCACCATGAACAGGCAGGACTAGTCCCCTCCAAGCCTGTCTCTGCTCTCTGCCACATCCCCTTCCTGTCCCCAGAGGAACAGGCTGGAGGACTGCAGAGACAGCTCCTAATGCACCAGTCATTTGTCTTGTGTTAACTCATCTGAAATGGGTTTCTGGGGCCTTTCAGATTTGCCTAGTAAGGTTTCAGACACTGGCCAGGGACTAGAGGGGACTAAGGTCAGGCCACCACCACCTACATTGTCCAACTGCACCCACAGCAGCAGCAGCAGCAAACCCAAGCTATCTTCCCGGTACAACTTACCCACAGCCAGGAGGCCAAGGTTTCAGCAATGAGTATGACTGCACACCCACCTCTTACCCAAGGGATCAGGCCGTGCCACAGCCCGCTATGAGCCACCATGAACAGGCAGGACTAGTCCCCTCCAAGCCTGTCTCTGCTCTCTGCCACATCCCCTTCCTGTCCCCAGAGGAACAGGCTGGAGGACTGCAGAGACAGCCCTAATGCACCAGTCATTTGTCTTGTGTTAACTCATCTGAAATGGGTTTCTGGGGCCTTTCAGATTTGCCTAGTAAGGTTTCAGACACTGGCCAGGGACTAGAGGGGACTAAGGTCAGGCCACCACCACCTACATTGTCCAACTGCACCCACAGCAGCAGCAGCAGCAAACCCAAGCTATCTTCCCGGTACAACTTACCCACAGCCAGGAGGCCAAGGTTTCAGCAATGAGTATGACTGCCACACCCACCTCTTACCCAAGGGAATCGAGATCTGAGAAGGAGGCCCCACCGCACTGGGAATGCGGAATGCAGCAGATTGACTGAGGAGCCTTCTAGACTAAACCCCTGCTTGTTAGCCTGACCCTACAGGAGTGGGTGGTTTTTACAACACTTCATGCACCCCCTTCTGAGGTAGTCCTTGAGAGTCCTTCCTTTATTGGCAACGGTTGGCAACAATTGAGACACATGTAGGAAACACCGGGGACCTGCGAACAAGGCTTCCTATTAAACTCCACTCAACAACACAGGACGCTGGGATCCGCTCAAGTTCTGGAGACTTTCGTGCTGTGTTGGGGCTAGTAATTCACAGAGTGAAACAAAATCAAAAGCGGGGTTTCCTAGGGTGCAATGGGGGCAGAAACAAAAGCAGGCAGCGAGAACAAAGAAAAGCAGGCTTAGAGACACAGAGAGGAAAGCGCAGGCTTCAAGACCCCGAGGAGCCCCTCATCTCCAGCCGTCTGAGCTGCTTTACCTACTACCCTAGGCTCATAGCAGCGGCAGGTTGAGTCTGTGCGGCTGCAGATTTCTAGTAATGAAGATGGGACCAGGGTCTCCCGCACACTTGGCTAAGCCTTCCACAGCGGAGTTCTACCTCAACCTCACCCTACACCAGTGTTCCAACCCTTTCCTGCTGCCTTAGTCACTGTTCTATTGCTCTGAAGACACGCCCTGACCAAGGCAGTGTACAAGAGAAAGCATTTGATTGGGAGCTGGCTTACAGTTTCAGAGGGTTAGTCCCTAACCATCATGGTAGGGAGTCGGCTGCATGCAAGCGTGGTGCTGGAGCTGAGAGCTTTACATTCTGATACAGAGGCAGGAAGGGGAAGAAGAGGGAGGGGGAGGGGGAGGGGAGGGGAGGGTGAAGGGAAGAGGGAGAGAGGAAGAAAGAAGGGAGGAAGAACGGAGGGAGGGAGGGGTAGGGGGAGGAGACTGGGCCCTAAAAATCAATGTCCACTCCCAGTGACACACCTCCTCCAGCAAGGCCACGCCTCTTAATCCTTCTTAAAGAGTCCGCCAACTGGGAACCAAACATTCAAAGCCTATGAGGGCCACTCTCTTTCAAACCACCACATTCCCCCATCGGCTTGAAGACTTTCAGAGCCCAATGTATGAGACAGCCTGGGCCGGCGAAGAGCCTTGCCATAACAGCAGTAGCCATGTGCGTTCTGAACAAACAGCCAAAGCCCCTCCAGCTCTCAACAAAACTTTCCTCCCTGGAGACAAGCACCGCACCCTATCCCCGAAGCCCACCCACCAGGAGCCATGTCCGTTTGAATTTTAATCATATCTCACTTTGAACTCAAACCTTCCTATACCCGAGGGTTCACCTACATGCTAGAACCCTCAAGTTGTCATCCCCCTGCGCAGAAAATCCCCAGGAGCCTACACTTAGCTCGGGGGTCCAAAGGGCCCGATGTGGGTGGAGGCGTGGCTTCCCCCTGGACCTTCTCCAGGGTCCTGAAAGGGAGGATGAGGACCCTGTGGGCCGGGTCCAAAGTCCCCAGTTCTCATTACTCCCGGGGCAAGTGGGACCTGTCTAGGTCTAGCCGGGGCGGAATTAAGGACCTCTCTGGGAATGAGTCCTTGGAGTGCAGGACAGTCTCTGCCTCTTCCAAGTCCTCTTCTATTTTCAGTCATATTTACTGACTGTCTCAGGGTTTTACTGCTGCAAACAGACACCATGACCAAGGCAACTCTTTTTTTTTTTTTTGGTTCTTTTTTTTTTTTCGGAGCTGGGGACCGAACCCAGGGCCTTGTGCTCGCTAGGCAAGCGCTCTACCGCTGAGCTAAATCCCCAACCCCCCAAGGCAACTCTTATAAGGACAACATGTAATTGGCTTACAGGTTCAGAGATCCAGTCCATTAGCATCAAGGCAGGAATATGGCAGCAAATCCATGCCTATAGTGACACATCTACTCCAACAAGGCCACACCTACTCCAAACAGGGCCACAGCTAATAGTATCACTTCCTGGGCCAAGCATATACAAACCATCACACTGGCCTCCGGAGATCCCAAGAAATTCACAGGGTACCGAGAGTAGTCATCTGGGTTCTTTCTGGGTTCATTTCTTTGGACAGACCAGGATTTGAATGTCTAAAGAATTGAGCATTCACAAAGATTGAAAACCAAGCCCCAAGGGAAGTAACTGTTGCCTCTTTGGGAGTGGAGGGGCTGTAAGGCTGCTAAACCTGAAGCTGGCTTGGCTATTTCATAGGCTCTGGGTCTTCCTCTCTCCCCTACTGGTCCTGTTTAGATACTCATCCCCATGCTCCATGCCTGTTCCCCCTGTCAATGGGTTCCGGGAAGAAGCCACCATCTCAGAGAGCTACCCATGTTCCTCTGAGTCTAACCCCTTTTCACTTCGTCCTTCCCCCTCCCCCGCACCACATACCTCAGGAAGCCTTACCCCCTCTCAGCCTCCAGACATGATGAGACATACTTTACTCCAGCACGCGAATGTAGGGGCGATCCAAAGAGACAAAATGACTCCGGGGCCCTCTCCAGGCTGTGGAACCTTAGCCCCTGCCTGGAGTGTTTACACATCCTAGCTCTGCCGGATTCATCCTCACCCTCAGATGGATTTCCCAACGGAAGAAAGGAGGAAGGTAGGGGGAAAAGGAGAGGGAGGGACTCTGTGATGTCCCAGTCACGACTGCAGCTCTAAGTGACATCAGAGCCCTTTATTGGGGGTACTGGCGCAGTGAACTCTGGGAAAGCTCAGATGACATTAAACTTTGAACACGTGTTTACAGCGTCTTTGGTTTTCAGAGGGCACGGGGTAGGCAGCAAATGAGTGACCACCAAGCAGGGAGACAGACTGGCCTGGAGCGGCCTAGGCCAGGCGTTCTTAGAACTGGGACCATCGGTGTGCTCTGCCTGCCAGCTCCTCACTGCAGAAGTGAGAGGGGGAACCATTCTCCTAACTTGTAGGTGGCTTTTGTGTCTTACAGTGCGAAGAATCGTGGTTACTATTTATTGAGCGTTTTGCTGGATGTGGCCTGCTGGTTTGAAGGCATCACTTCCAACAAGCCTCACGGCAATCCTGCCATCAAGCAGGGGGTCAGAGTATCTTACATCTCAGCTGAGGTTCCTCTGGACTGTTAACCGCCCTCCCCTCTGGGCTGGATGGGAGCTTTTAGATCCTTAGGTAGAAAAGCCGTGGATCCATTCGCAGCCAAATGGGTGACTTCCTTTGTGGCTTGTCTTTGGCGAGGAGGTGGTGGTGTGGATGTGCACCGCTCTGGGTTAGCCAGTGTCTCTAAGCATTTTCATGAACCAAATTTAGAAGCCTGGAGCTCCCATACATATATATTTGGATCTCAGGCTTTCTTTATTCGGAAAACCTGGCAATTGTGTTCCAGAGCGAGCGAAGCAGCTGGGTTTCCCTTTGGGCACTTGTCCTCTGCAGTCTGCTACAGTCCCCACCTTTTCCTGTGGGAGCTGCCGCCTTCTTCCTCTTTAACGTGCGTGTGCATATGTTTGTATGTGCGTGCATGTGCAGATGTATGTGCACACACAGATGCATACATGATGCATGCATACATTGGAGGAAGTCAGAGGACAAGTTGTAGGCTTTGGTTCTTACCTTCCCTGTGGGTTGCAGGAACTGCACTTAGGTCACAAGGCTTAGCAGAGGCTTTACCACTGCTTACTTAGCAGAGGCTTTTCCACCTCGCCAAGCCATCTCTCTGTCCTTCAGCTGCCCTTCTCATTACAACTGCAGTTTTCTTCCCTGGGATCCAGTTTTCCTTCCTTCTCTATACTCCTGGGAGACATCTCACTTTGCAGCTTCTAGGTTGGCCAAGTGTTGCTTCCCAGTCCTCCCAGTGCCTTCCTCCATCGCTGGATTGCCTGTGACAGGTGTCTGTGCTCCGAGCTCTTTGTTGACACCCGTATTGCCTGTGGCATTCGGAGCACCATCCTGTTTTTTTCTGTCGGTGTGTTGAAGAATGGGGTGTGGGACAAGCTATTACGTAGGGGCTTTTCCGTCAGCTGCTTCTCAAAGGGGCTAAGCCTGGGCCTTGCAGATGGGTCCAGCAGGCTCCCCATCCTGGGGACTCCCAACCTGTCCATTGGTAGCCTCAGAGTGGGTCATGTCCCCCGTCATGAACAAAGTCTCCTTGGTATGACACCGGTTGACTCTCCTGGAGAGGGATGGCGTGTGAGTCAGCTCCAGCCTGTCTTCCTCGGTTGGTGTCACCCAGGGGCAGCACCGGAAAGCAAGCCGGAATCCAGAGCGAAACCTGGCAAGGGTGGAGAGTCACTTTAAGCAAGGGAGCTGGGGTGCAGGAGCCGTCGGCCATGTGGCTGCTCCATGCCCCAAGAGACTAGCTCCCTTGCAAAAGAACCTCACTTTGAAGAGTCTACCCACAACTCGGAGAGATGCGCACTTGAATGTCAGAAACACGGGGAATATGGCTCATGCCAGTAACAGCAGCACTTCCTAGGCAGGGGCAAGAAAGATAGCATTAAGGCCCAAGGTGGCCAAGTGGTGCTTTGACTTGGAAAGAAAGAATGGAACGAAGGGAGAGAGGAGAGAGGGAATGAGAAGGGGGAAAGAGAGAAGCCAAAGTGTATTACAAAGGCATCATGTGATTTAACTGGCTTCTAACAGAGAGGGGACTCTTAGAAAGAACTGGGGCTCGGGCCCTGTGTGTGAAACAGGGAACCTCCCCCAGAAACTGCTTCAGAGGAACCCTGGCGCATCGGAGCTACCACGTATGGGTGTATTCGCTCAAAAACTAAACAGCCCTCACTCGAGCAGGGCATAGGCCTGTAATCTCAGCTCCTCAGAGAATAAGGAAAGAGGGAAGCACAATTACAGTGTGAGGCTCGCCTAGGCAGCTTAGGGAGACCAACAAGACAGGGCCTGGGATGTCGCTCATTAGTAGAGCATTTGCCTAGCATGCTGGAGACCCTGGGTTCAATCCCCAGTACTGGGAGGACAAAAATAATAAAATAAAATAACAGGGCAAAAAAAACCCCACCCTTCCCCATGATGCCACAGACTGCTTTGGATCTGAGGTTATAAGGATGATTTTGAACTTCTGATCCTTCTGAGTGCTGGGACTGAAGATACACATCACCATGTCCAGTTTGTGGAGATCAAACCTCGAGCTCCGTGCCTGCCAGGCAAGCACCCGTCAACTACATTATACCTGCTTTGGTCTGATTCTTTTTTGTTTAAATGTTTTCCCCGCACAGATGTCTGTGTGACACATGCGTGCATTGCCCAAGGTGGCCAGAAGACGGTGCTAGAACCCTTGTGACTGGAGTTACAGGTGATTGTGAGCCACTGTGTAGGTCCTGGGATTTGAACCAGGCTACTCTGGAAGAACAGCGTGTGCTCTTAACCACTGAGCTACTTGTCCAGCCCTCCAACCTGAGTCTTTCGAAAGGTAATTCAGAGCATGCGTCTCCCAGGTCTCACTGGCTCAAAGCCTTGTAAAGCCCTCCCTGGTGGAGAGTTCTTGACCTCAGGGCTGTTGGTTCCTCTGCAGGGAACTCTTGCCCAGGCTGCAGGGCAGTCAGTCACTTCAGCTTCTGCGCAACTGTAAACCGCACACCCTACCCAGTGTCTAAGACCATCAGCACTTCCTGCCCACCCTCATATGATCTGTTTCCCCACACCCAGACTGTCAGTGCCTGCCAAATACATATATTATACATAATATTAGCATTATATATTAATATTATGTGTAACTTGCAATAAATATAAGTTTTATATTATATAATATTATATATTATATTTATAATATATAATATTATATATTATATAATTATATACACAACATATTAATATATATATATTAAATAGAATATGATATATATGACATATAATATATATCATATATATTATATGAACACTGTATTATACAGTGTATATGGTATATATAGTACATTTTATATATATGTAAATATCATATGTATTGTTTATTATACATATAATATAATATATAGTGTACTATATATCATATATACACTATGTTAT